>NC_041695.1:117500-192500 GCF_900097015.1 Plasmodium sp. gorilla clade G2
ATATAAAAAAAAGTAAAGATTTAAAAAAATGTCCAAACAATCCATGCCCATATATAATTCAATCTGTCATGTTAAATAATAATAATGTCATCTGTAAATGTGGATATCACTTCTGTTTTGAATGTTCACATGAATTTCATAGACCTCTTATATGTTCATTTATTAAAAAATGGTATGAACTCGAAAATAATGATGATCATAATATGAAATGGATACATGCATATACAAAAATGTGTCCTAATTGTAATAAACCTATCGAAAAAAATTCAGGATGTATGAATGTCAAATGTATATGTGGTTACAGCTTTTGTTGGTTATGCCTTGATAACTGGAAAAATCATAAAGGTGGATTTTATAAATGTAACAAATATTTGGAACATAACTCCAAATATAACGAACAAAAAAAACAAAAAAAAAAAACTGATAAAAAAAGAGATGACATAGAAAAAGGTCATGATGAAGAAAAACAGGACACACATAAAATAAATGACAATGATAAGATACAAAATAATCATGAGGAAAAAAAACATTATGAGGAAAAAAGAAATTCTCATCTAATACTCAATAAATATAATCACTTTAAATCAAGATTTAATGCTCACCAATATGCTGAAAACTTTTCTATACATACACAACTACTCTTTTTATATAATTTCTGTAAAAATTATAACATTCATTTAAATAGAATGAAATTCTTTGAGGATGCCATTATTCAAATTATAAAATGTAGAAAAATATTAAAATGGTCCTATACATATGCATACTTCTCAAATTGGAAAAGTGATAATCAGAAACATCTTTTTGAATATCATCAAGGAGAACTAGAAAAAAATCTTGATATCTTACAAACCAAAACAGAAGATATAAACTTATCACAATTTAAAAATAATACAGATAATAATATTGTTAGGGATATACAACAACTTACTGAATTGATTGATATATTTTTTAAAAATATTTGTGATTTTATGGAAAATAATTTTGTTTAGTACCCTTTTTAAATTAACACATTTTTTAAAAACATAACAAAATTTAAATGTTTCATGGCATTATAAATGTCACACGATAAAATATATATATATATATATATATATATATATGTATGTATATGTTTATATTCTTTTATTTTTTGCCCTTTTTCTTTTTTTTTTTTTTAATATAAAACGCTTTATTACTTTTTAAATTAAAATTACGATGATTTTCATGTGTCATTTGATATAAAAAATATTTTATGTAAAGATAAAATGTAACGCTTTCGTGATCAAGTAAGAAGAAATGTGATAATATACACACACGCATATATATATATATATATATATATATATGATAATCATTTTATTATCTTTTTTACTTATACGTGTATTTTCTTTTTGGGTATGCATAAAGAATACAAATATAAATTATCAATAACAATGTGTTCCTCTCTGCTCATTCTTTTCAAGTAAGCTATTAATTCAAAATAATCTGCATCATCAGAAAGTTCTATACGCTCATTTTCTATAAATTAAATAATAAAATGTAATCAACGTACATATATATATATATATATATATATATATTTATCATAATACATTTACATTATATTATATTTTCATACTTAAAGCATATATGCTAAATTTTAAACATTCAGTTGATTGATCTTGTAGCTCATTTGTAGAACATGGACCTTCATAACTTCTTTTTTTAAAAGAATTGAAACCAATTACTGCATTCATTTCTTCAAAGTTAGTAAAATTATTTATTACATTTATATGTCTAGGTATATTCCATGCTATAAAATGAACAACCTTAGTAGAATTATTCATGCTTGTCAATGTTATAACATAAGATTTTGTTCCATTGTTTTTATCTAGCCATTCAAAGGTAGGCAATGCATTTTCTCCACCACAATCTTTGTTATAATATTTGGAATCTAATATTTTTACTTTCTCACTATCGCAATGATGTTCTCCAAAGTCTAACATATAATTGTTTATATATGAATATATATAGGAGGAAAAAAAAAAAAAAAAAAAAAAAAAAGGAATATACATGTGTATATTATAATAACAATAAAATAACTTAATTATTATCCAAATATACGTAAATTTTATTTTTTTCTTTTATTAATAATTTGAATACCTGAATTTATCAACTTAATATCACCCCAAATATATCCAACACTACAGAGATAATACCATAATAAGACTGCATATTTAAGATTAAACATTTTTAATATAATTAAAATGAACAAAAGAAAATCATAAAAATGAGGTATATATGAAAAATTTTACAAACATATATATATATATATATATTTTTTTTCGTTTTAATAATTTTGTTTATCTATTTACACATTCTCTCCTTAAATATATAAATATTTCTTAATAAAAAAAATAGAAAAATATTACATATAAGTGAAAAAAAAAGAAAAGAACAGAAAACATAGCTGAAGAGTTCAATTTGTTTGAACCAATGTATATACAACGAAAATATATAAATATATATATATGTGATGTAATGTCCCTTTTACAAACATATATCTTCTTATCAAAAATGTTTCTTCTGTATTCTATCACATTTATTAATATGTTTTATTTTACTTTGTATCTGTCTTTTAATATATTATACAATATATACACAATAAAAAATAACAAACATAAGAAGTTATAAATATTATTCTTTCCCTTTTTTTTAAGGTCACGCATATATGTCATATGTTGTTATAATTTGAATCTATATTTACATATCAGAAAAAAAAAAAAAAAACATATAATATAAAATATTTAAAAATATTTATTTATAGTAACATATATATAACAAATTTGAGGACACATATTAGACAATGATACATGTACATATGAATTTGAAATATATATATATATATTCATAGTTTATTATAAAATAATAAATTTATACAATAAAACATTACATATATATATATATATATATATATATATATATATATATATATAGTTATTTTATTTATTTTTTTTTTTTTTTTTTGTTGCAACCTTCACATGACCTGTTTTTATATATTTCATAAAATATAAACCAGGTATATGTAACAAAATTAATTTTGTAAAAAATGTGAAAAGTAACATTAATAATATAGAACATATATATATAAATATATTCTTTGTATTTCTTCAGACATATATATAATACATATATATTGCTTATTAACTTGTCCAAACTTTTGTAGACAATTAATATGCACTACAAAAAAAAAAAAAAATAAATAAATAAATAATACAAACTAAATTATATTTTCTTCATTTTGTATTTTATTTATCACAAAAATAGTTACAACATTTACTATTTGAATTTTCATTTTGTTCTTCTTCTTTTATGACTTGTTCATATAATTTTATTTGGTGATTTTCAAAATTTTCATAATTATTATAATTATCATAATTTATTTGGTTATTCATATGTTGATAATAATTGGATTGTTTGTTTTGCTGATCTAAATTTTGAATTATTAAATTATTATAATAATTTTCTAAATTACGAATATTTCCAGGACTAAATGGTGATATAATTGGATTAGCACTTTTTAAAAATTCATTATTTCTCATAATATCTGACATTACTATATTACCACTTTGTAAATTATAGTTTGCATTTACGCTAGCTCTAATAAAATCATGATTGTAAAGTTCATGTGTTCTTAATGTATCTGTTTGTATCCATTTATTTTGTAAATATGTCATAGCTAATGGATGAGATGGATATAAAGAGGCAGTAAGTTGTTCTTCAATATATTTATTTGATGTGTTATTATTTTTATTTTTTTCTATATCTTCTTTCATTTCATTCATAAATATATCACAGTTTTCAAAAAGATATGTTTTTTCATTTTCATTCAAGTTCATATTAATATCATAACTTGCCGGATGCATATTATTATCATCTTTAAATCGTAATTCTTTTGGTACATTTATTATATCATCTACTTTTTCTCTTTCTATATTACTTTTATTTCTAACGAATATATGTTCTTCTACAATAACATTCTCTTTTTCATCATCTTTATTAATATGTGGAACATCATTATTTATTTCATTTTTATATATATTATGATTTTCTTTCATTACACTCAAATTTTCATTTATTTCTTCACGATTTATATTTTCATGTATTTCTTCATGATTTATATTTTCATTTATTTCGATATTATTTATATTTTCATTTATTTCGATATTATTTATATTTTCATTTATTTCTAAATTATTTATATTTCCATCTTTTTTAATAAATTTACTTTCTTCGTCTTCTTCTAAGTATATAATTTCTTCCTCTTTACAAATTTCGTCGTTTGTACTTTCGTGACCCTCCATTTTGTTGTCACTTTCTCCCTCATCTAAAAAAAAAAAAAAAAAAAAATCATATATATTATTAAATATACATAAGATTTCTATTCATATATATATATATATATATATATATATATATATATATATATATTTGTGTATCTTTTTACTTTTATAATATGGATAGAAATCACCATATTCCTTCTTTTTTTTCTCAGCTAAATGAGCATTCACTCTCATCCACATAGCATGAACATCATCTTGTGCTAACTCATTTGGATTAACTGCACAAGCCTTTTCCATATATTTCCTATATTTAATATCAACATCACATGGAATTGGTTTTATAACATCTTGTATCTTTAAGTAAGGCTTTTCTTTTATACAATCTACTTGATATACATCTGATATCCATTTTATTTTTGGAATAATTTTTCTTCTGACCGGTACAGGAACAAATGTATCCCTAAATTTTAATACAGGTACATCAACATTAACTACAACTGGTTTAGGTACCATATAAGGTACAGGAACATCAACAGATATAGGAACATGTTTTTGTACTTCTATATTCTTTACTATTTTAGGCTTGAATACTTGTTCAATTCTTGGATTATGTAACATAGAATTATTGTTCTCTTTCAATTCATTCATGGTTCTTTCATTACACATACAAGTACTACTAAGGTTATAACAATTCGATTGTCTATTACATTGAACATTTTTATTACAAAAACAAGAAACGTTTTCTCGTGTACCAGAAGAAGTAATAGATGTATGCATTTCTGTAGTAGGATGCTCTATAATTACATTCTCTTGTTGTACTAAAACAGGACCATTTCTAATTAATCTTGTACCATCTCTAATATTTAAATTAGGATGTTCTACATTTCTGTCTTCCTCATCATTGTTTGTTTCATTTAAACCTGTTGTAGTTTCATTTTCTTTCTTCGTACTTTTGGAATAATCCTTAGGAATATACCTAAAATGAAAAAAAATATAAAATAAATATAATAAGTAAAAAACACACACACACACAAATATATATATATATATATACATATATATTTTAATTTTTTGTGCCATTTACTTTATAACATATTCAACAGTTTCCACTTCATGAAATCTTTTCATTTCTTTGACTTTAGGTACTTCCACTATTTTCTCAACAAACTTTTTATGAAATACTGGTCGTTTTATAATATTTTCTTGTATCTCTACTTTTGGTACGTATTTAAGACAATACTGTATATCAGGTACGTCAATAATTTTGTCTACAAACTTTACTTCAGGAACTTCAACAACCTAACATAGAAAAAATTAAAAACATTATATATATTTTGATATATATATATATATATGTATGTATAATTATTACCTTTTCTATATATTTTGAAATATATCTTGGTACTTCCTTTATCTTTTCTTCATACACAATCTTTGGAACAGTCGTTTCTATGGTCCTAACAAAAGGAACTTCTACTGTTCTTGTAACAATATCAACTGGTTGATAAGCCGTTATAGCAACCTAAAAAAAAATAAAGAATTTTTCACATTTAAAATGAGGAACACGAATAAATATAAAATGGATAAGTACTTATATATAATGCCATTAATTTTTTCATTTTATTCAATTTAATTATATTTATAATGATTTTTTCTTTTTCTTTTTTTTTTTTTACTTACGTATTCTCTTTCAGTGTGTTGACCTATTTCAACAGCTTTGTCAAGATCTGGTTTCCCTTCAATAATTTTTTTTAAATCTGAATTTTCATTTATTATGTGTTCCTCATATTTACCATCATACTTTCGATTCATAGATTCCCTCGCTTCTTCTGACTCTTCATTACAACAATTACTATTTAATTGACAAGCATTAAACATTTTTTATATTAAATCAAAAAAAATGTACAAAATCTTAAATATAATAATACACAAAATAAAATTCTCAAGTGATTTTTTTTTATCTTATCCTTATATATTTTTTTTTTCTTTTTTTCCAAGTAAAAATATTATAAATCTTTTATTAATATGTAATATGTTTTAAAACGACAACACTAAAATAAAATATGTGGTTTGTATTAATAGGTACTTCTTATATGAGATTAAGACCTTAACATATAAGTATAAAATATATATATATATATATATATTATTGTAAAAAAAATAATCCCTTTTTTTTCATTCATATATATATTTTTATTTTATTTAACTTAATTATAAGAAAAGGTACTCATTACATTATATATTATACAAAACAACAGTTACATTATATATATTTTTTGGTTATATAACTATTTTAATTCTTTTATATGATAATAGTTCATTGCCATTAGTGTGCATATTTATTGCACATATGAAAGAAAAAAAAATTATACATGATAGAATAATAGAACTGTGAAGAAGTTATTATTTTTTTATTTTATTTTTTTACAAGACAGATAAAATAACAACGTTAGGTTAAATTCTAATACAATAAAGAAGAAACCATATAGGCACATACATACGATAACAATTTATGATATATATATATATAAATCACACATTTGAAATTTTATTTTTATGTCTTGAATTTATGCTTATTCTATAGACCTTATTATATTTTTATTTCAGGACCTCTTTTTTAATTACCTTAAATGTAAAAAATAAATAAAGAAAATGGGTTTTATATATTGTACATGAGAAGGATTATAAGGAATTTCTTTTTATTTTTAAGAATATAATAATAATATTATATATATATATATTATATTATCACTAGATTTATTTCATTTTTATTCGATATATATATATTTTTATATATAGATCTATATTTTTCTTTTTTTAAAAATGCAATCTTGTGCAATAGTACAAAAAAAAAAAAAAAAAAAAAACGAGCTCATTTTAGGTTCATTCATTTTCATGTACAAATTAAAAAAAAATTTTCTTTTTTTTTTTGAACATCACTTATAAATGTATTATAAATATATTAAAGATTAGAAATGTTTTCCTTAAATTTATAGTTATATAGAAAGGAACAAATAATAATACAAAAAATAAATATATATGTTTAGAAATATAAAATAATATATATATATGTACATGTATATGGTAACTCTTAAATTTAAGTCTACATTAAATCTACATATTATCACCTCTCATAAAATGACGTTGTAATATTATTCTTATAAATATAATTATTATTTTTTTTTTAACATATCTATTAATGTATATATAATTTTTTTAAAAACTACTATACTTTATGTTGTGCACTTTTTTGCACAATTAGTACAAAAAATATATAATTATTACCTATATAGAATTTATATACATTAAGTATTTAATTTCTTTCTTTTTTCTTTAAAATATATATGTATATATATTTTTATTCACATATATAATACCTTTTTTTTTGTTCTAAAATTCTAAAAAAATATTGGAAAAAAAAAAAAAAAAAAATGGACAATATAAATAGTTATTATATAGAAAAAACTGTTCAAATTAAAATATATTATAAATATATTTATTATGTTTTAACATTATATATATATTTTACACACTAAAATATGTATATATATATATATATATATGTAATATTTTCACATTATCAAATTTGTTAAAATTTATACGTACCCCCTGACGTCCATTCATAACAACATCAGTATGTGTAGGAGTGTCAAAAAAAAAAAAAAAAAAAAAATTAACTATATATATATATAATTAATATTTATCCTACAAGTAATACCAAATAATATATAAAAAATTTTACACACATGTTTATTCTATATAATTGGAAAAAACGGAACATTTTTTTTTCTATTGAATTTATATCCTTAAATAAGCAAAAAGAATTTTTTTTTTTATATATGTAATGAATACCCATATTGAAATAAATTCTATTTCTTTTTATTAGACAAAAAAAAAAAAAAAATAAATAAAATAATAAAAAATAAACCATCTAATAAAAATAATGAATTTTTATTGTTTCTATTCATTTCATATATATAATATTACACATTTCTTATATATATATATATTATATATATATATATTTCTATAAAATATATTTTAATTTTTCTCACACGCGAATGTTGTGCATGAATTAATACAAAGTTGTTAATTATTATTTTTTTATTTTCGCACATATAAGAAATAAATATATTATATATATATGTGATCATTTATATGTTTATTTTAATTTTTGTGAAAAAACATAAACAAAAATTATAAAAGAAAAAATACATAATATATAGACTTATATATAATTAAAAATTTATATTATAAATACATTTTATTTAATTCAAATTAAGATTTCACTATTTATATTTTATTGTTTTGGGGATTTTTTTTTTTAGCTATTTTGTACTATCAACATTCTTTTGTCTACAAAAATATATATATATATATATTTAATATAACATTTATCTTTTTTGTTTCTTTTTTTTTTAATATTTGTTGTTCAATTGTTTTTGTATATACATATTTTTCTGAGGTAAGGTTATTCCTTCTATTGTTATATTTTGTAAGTCACATATGATGACCTGTAAATATTACAACTATATAAATATATAAAAAAAAAAAAAAAAAACAAAAACAAACAAACAAACATAATTATAATATATATATATTTATATTATTTATATATTTATCTTATATACTTCTGTTTATACCTTACGACACACTCTCGTCAGTACAAGAAAATGGTCAAGTGTAATGATTCCAGCCAGAGCAAAAATTGCGGGTACAATTTTTGCAACGTAAATGAAGAAGACAGAAAAGAAGAAGGGATGTTGTCACAAAACGATAACGAAAACATGTATAATCCAAATGATAATCATCATAATAATAATTATAATAATTATTATGGTAATAATTATTCTGTTGAAAAAAATATGTTCTCACAAAATAGTATGAACCAAGAAAAGTACGAAAATTTTGTAGATTGTCCTCCCCAAAATGCCCGTATCTTAAAACCACTAATACAAGAAAAAATTGTGGAAATTATGAAACCAGAAATTGAAGAAAAAATTATTGAAGTTCCACAAGTACAATATATAGAAAAGTTAGTTGAAGTACCTCATGTTATATTACAAGAAAAGTTAATACATATACCTAAACCTGTGATACATGAAAGAATAAAAAAATGTTCAAAAACCATATTTCAAGAAAAGATTGTAGAGGTACCACAAATTAAAGTAGTAGATAAAATTGTTGAAGTACCACAATATGTATATCAAGAAAAAATAATAGAAGTACCAAAAATTATGGTACAAGAAAGAATTATACCTGTTCCTAAAAAAATTGTTAAAGAAAAAATTGTAGAAATACCACAAATCGAATTAAAAAATATTGATATAGAAAAAATACAAGAAATACCAGAATATATACCAGAAGTAGTACAAAAAGATATACCATATACTCAAATTGTAGATAGACCTTATCATGTTGAAAAAATTGTTGAAGTACCACATGTACAACATATATATAGAAATATTGTTTCACCACAATATAGACATATACCAAAACCAGTAGAAATACCTATGGCACATTATAGAACATTTCCAGTAGAAAAAATAGTTGATAGAAATGTACCTGTACCTGTAGAATTACAAATAGTTCAAGAATTCTTATGCCCTAAAATAGAAGCAAGATATAAAGAAATACCTGTACCTGTTCATGTTCAACGAATTATAGAACACCCTATACCAAAAGATGCTATGAATAACCCACACCTATTACCATTATATTATCAAGAAGATAATAATATAGACATGTCAACAAATAAAAAAAACAATATCGAACAAAATAAAAATAAAAACTGCTTTATTTTTAATCTTAATAGAAATGATTCCAGAAATTCTAGTCATGCAAGTCCATCCGTTGAATTATTATTACATAATGATAAAAGCCAAAAACAATTTTATAATAACTATAATAATAAAAAAACTTCTATCATAAGTAATTCAAATAATTTTAATAACTATAATCAAAATGGTGGTCTTAATCAATTTAATCCTAACGATAATATAAATAATATGGACAATATAATACATCATAATAATATACCTTCAAATGTAAATTTCAAACATTTTCATGATAATGTTATAACAAATAACAAAATTAATAATAACATGCCTTATGAAAATAACGCAGTTCTAAAAAATAATTATTCTGTAAATATCCCACAAACATATACAACAAAAGATTTTGCCAATAATATTTATTCCTCACCTTCTCCTGTCCTCTCATCATCCCACACTGAGCATGCATAAATAATAAAAAAATAAAATACCCTAAATTATAACGGTCTCTAAATTGTTTTATATATATATATATATATATATGTAAAAATGTTTATTTATTTATTGAATATTTTAATTATTTTGAACACCAACAAATGTATATACATATGTTCCACATATTAACTTTTACATATCTAATTTTCTCATTTTTTTTTTTTTATTATTTTTATTTTTTCTATTTATTACTTCATCAATGAATTAAAAAAAAAAAAATAAAAATAAAATATAACACTAATGTGAACTATTTATTCACCACTTATTTTGTGGCATTTCTAAATTTGTTAATTTATCCCTTCCCCAAATATTAATAATATAAGTCATTACAGGGAAGATAAAAAAATGCACATAAGACGAAAGTAATATATATATATATATATATATATATATAATGTTGAAAGGCTCTTGCTTCCAAATATATAAATATAATAGACATATTATATATTTTTTTTTTTTTTTTGTATATGAGATAATCCAGAAAAACATTAAAACATGTTTAAAATTTAAAACAAATATATAGTTTTATTACTTAAACTGTGTAAAAATCAACAAAAAAGGGGTAACAAAAATATTAAAAATACTTAAAAAATATATGGTATTAATATTATATTTTCATAAGGATATATATAAAAAAAATAAAAATAAAATATATATATATATGAATAAATAAATAAAAACATATACATATGAATAATAAATAAATAAATAAAAACATATATACATATATATATATATATATATATATATATGTGAGGTTAAATAAAAAATAAGGGTTTCCACGAAATATATACTTAATTTTTGAATTGATTTAGACATATATAAAAATAATTACACATATGTATATATATATGTGTTAATATTTTTATTTCCATTTTTAATTAATTAAAAAATATATATGATCTTATAAATGATCCCTTTTCAAAATTTACATAAAATATATTACTTTTCTTAAAATCATCTGTGTTTATAACTCAGGTGCTTTTTTATTTTTATTTTTATATATTTTTTTATTTAATAATATCTTTGGGTACCTTGGCAGGTAAGTCGAATCCCTCAATTTTCATTTCTATGAAATGTCTAGCTAAGGAATATTCAAATAGATCGAGATATCCATCTTCTGTTATATCTGCTAGATTCCAAATTTTATGTAGAACGGCACTTGGTAATTTACTTTTTATTAGATCTTGTTTAACTTGTTCTCCTGATAATTTTCCAAAATCATTTGGACCAAGTTTATAAAAATCATCAGAATACTTTGAAGTATCAATTGGGCTTAATAAATATTTTTGTTTTACCCATAAGGGTATTTCTCCTGATGTTAATTCTAAGAATGGTGTTAGTTTATTTTCAACAATAGTACCTTCTTGATTTTCAAATCTTGATACTTCAACAGTAACAGATTCTTTTGGAATCATTTCTAATAATTGTGGTATATGTGTATTTAAAACTTTATTTATCCTATCAATTTTTTTAGTTTCTAATTTAGGAATTTTCAACCAATCCATATCTAATAATTTTTCTTTCATAAACTGTACAGGAGGGAAATCTCCAAGTGGTAAATTATAATCTTTAGAAACTTCCTCATATATTTTTTCTAAAGAATTGACAATTTTTCTTTTATTTAGGAATTTTTTAAAAAATGGTAATTTTTTTCTTAAATGTGTTAATAAATAAATATGAACTTTTAATGTTCTACATCTTTTAATAAAATCATTTAATCTAACCATTGTAGAATTTCTAGGAATCTTAGAAATTTCTTTATACAAATCAGATGCTTCTTCTTCAAATATAGTTCTATTTTCATCATGCATTAATTTTTTATCCCAAAAAGATCCAATATAAACTCTATTAACTTCTGGTGTATTTATAACAATACCTAAAGACCACATTAATGAACCATAAACCCTCATTAATTGTTGAGTATTTATTGTATCTGCTTTATTTAATATTATACGAATTTTAGAATCTTGTCCTTTTATAGCTTGTATACATCTTCTAAATTCATCTGATATATCTAATTTATGAGCATCAAAAATTAATAATATTAAATCAACTCGTTGTGCAAACCAATATATTACTTTTTCAAAATCATAACCGCGACTTATTTGTTTTATGCCACTTAAAACACCTGGTGTATCAATAATAGTTACAGATTTTAATACTTCGCTAGATGTATTAGAACATTCTAATTTAGATAAAAAACTATTACCAAAACTTTCTAGTTGTGAAAATGGTTTTGTTATATCACTTACTAAAGCATTACCTGGTATTAATTGTTCTTTCTCATTATACATAACAGCTACAAATTTATCAGTAGTAGGTTCAGGACCTATTCTCATACCACAATATTCTTTTTCAATTAAATGTTTAATAAATGTTGTTTTACCTGTTGAATATTGACCTAATAATAATATCATAGGCTTTGATAAAAAATCACCACTTGTTAATAAAGGTTTATAAAAATGATAATACATAAATTCCTTTTCTAAATCTAATATATATGTTTTATATAAAGAATACAGACCTTCCAACACATTGTCATATACCACTGTCTCCTCCTCCGTTCTGTATAAAAGCTTCCTCATCCTTTCAACCATATATAATGACATGTACGAAAAAAAAAAAAGGAAAATATAAAGAATTAAAAAAAAAAAAAAAAAAAATAATAATAATAAAAAATATCACTTAAAGGAAGAGTGCACACATATATATTATATAAATAAATATATATATATATATATATATATATATATATATATATATATATTTGTATTTATCTATTTATGTGTGTGTCTTGCTTCATATGAATATTATAGGTACATATAAATTTACATTCAAATATGTACCACATAATTTTATCATCAAAAGAAAGTGTCATAATAATTTATAACTAGAAATAACTACATAAACACAAACATAAACATAAACATAAACATAAACATAAACATAAACATAAACATATATATATATTATATATATAATGAAAAAAAAAAATTAAAACAACCAAAAACAAAACTAAACATAAAAACTTCTGTCATTTTAAAAAAAAAAAAAAAAAAACATCTTAATAAAAAATTATTCCTTTAATTTTTGTTCACATTATATTCTATATTATAAAAATATGTAATTTCATCTTTTCTCATTTTTGAAATTCTTCATTTTGAGAAAAATAAGGAAAATTAAAAAAAAAAAATAATAATAAAATGTGAACAGTGGACATAAATAAATATATATATATGTATATATATATAATATATTATATGTTTATATATCCAATCAAATGTTCATATATATTTTATTGTATATCTATTATAAATATATATAAAAAAAAAAAAAAAAAAGGAAAAAACATATACATTATATAAAATACATTTAATTATATAATATTTTATTATAATTATATATATATTATGTGAATTATTAAAACATATGCATTTATAAAGGTAATTATGTATATATAAATATATACACGTTAACGTCTTTCTTCATATTATTATATTTTTTAATTATTATGTTATAAAATATAATATAAACATATTAAATATATAAATATATATATATTATAATATGTAATTTTTTAGAAATTATTAACAATATATAATATATAAATGAAAAAAGAAAAAAAAAAAAAAAAAAAAATATAATATATATATATATATATATATATAATTATATATATATATAATAAAATCTTTATAAAAAATTAATAATCATAAAAGTTAAATAAAATGAAATAAAAACATTATTTTTTACTGGGTTTATATAAAAAAAAAAAGAAAAAAAAAAAATTTATATTAAAATAAATCAACCGTAATTTTATATATTTTTATTTTTTTTATACTTGATTGACTTTTTTTTAAAATATATAAAAAAATAAATAAATATATAATATACAATGAATAATATATATATATATATATATAATATTATATACATAATATGTATATAAATATTAATATATATATTTATATATAATATTATATTTTTTTTCTTCAAAAAAAAAAAAAAAAAAAAATAGAATAAATAAATATATATATATATATATATATACATAAATATATGTAGTATTTTTAAAATATATTATATTATTTATAAAACATGGGTAACCATATTTTTTTGGCATAATATAATAATAATAATATATTTAATAATTTGTTATTATATATATTTTATATTTATTATATATAATTAAATCCTTTTTTATATATTTATTAAATTTAATATAAAAATATTTACAATGTTATGCTTATATAATTATATTTTCATTGTAGAATTCTTTATTCTCTATGAATTTATATTATTTTTTAATAAATTAAAAATTATTATATATATAATAATATATAAATATTTTTTTTGTTAGTTTTATAAGAACATATTATTTATTTTGTCAAAATATTCTTTACATTGTTCTTTTTATGTACCTATTCTTTATATATTATAATTGTGGACATCCTTTTTTTTTTTCTTTTTTTTTTCATAATGGTATAAAATTTATAGCTCTTTATAAATACATTATTTATTATTATGTTTATTTTATTTATTTATATTTTTTTTTAATATTTTTTTTTAATATGCTTTTTTTTATAAATAGAAAAAAATAATTTATTTCATTTATTGTTATCCTTTAAAAAAAAAATTATATCTATTATGTATAATATTTTATATATATATTATACTTATATAATATATTTTATAACCATTTATAGTATAAATAAAAATAAAGTTCCTTGATATTTTATGATGATAAAGGTAAAAAGAAAATCAATTATGTTCATTCGACGTTCATATAAATAGTGTCCATTTCATATTTAAAAAAAAAAATAATAATAATATATAATAAAAAAATTAAAACCCTTATGTGTTTTATAATTTTATAAACATAAAAAATTATAATTTATTATTTTTATTATATGTATCAAGCCCATGTCTTATGTTTTTATGAAAGTGGAAGAGAATAATGTGGTTCTAAAAGAACATTTTATTATAATTCAAATATCAAGCTATTTGATTGTTTTCCTTTTTTCATAAAAAATAAAAAGTATATATTCCTATATAATAGTATGTATACCCACCGTTGTATATATATATATATATATATATATATATATATATATATATATTTATATATATGTTTTATTTTTTTTTTTCCCCCCTTGATTTATTCTTTTAATTTTTACACCTTTCAATAATATCCAAATCGAAAATATTGTCCTAAGGTATTACTATTTTGGGTCTATTAATACAAATATTATATCATTAGAAAGATAAAATAATAATATACAACATAACTTATTTTTTTTTTTTTTTTTTTTTTTTTTTTGTCGTATTAAAATATGATATTTTTAAAATTATATAATTCCTATTTCGTTCATAAAAAAATAGAAAACATATTAAAATTGTATCGTCATTTTTATATATTATTCTTTAATTCATAATTTTTTTTACCTTACAATAAGAAAAAAAAATAAACATTTTTAATTTATTCATTTATATAAGGAAATATATATATAATATATTGTTATGGTTATTTCTAATGTGCAATATATTATCTATTTTATTTTTTTCATAGCACATATAAGTATGAGCATATGTATATTTAATAATAACATATATATATATATATATATATATATATATATATATATATTTTTATGTGTATGCTTTATTTTTAATTTTTTTTTTTTTTTGTTATACCATATTTATAATGATAAATATAATAACACATTTAATATGAAGGTATATTACATAAAAATTATATGAACGTCCAATTTTTAAAAAAATAAACTAAGAAAATAATAAAATGATGATGTAACACAAAAATATGGAAAACATATAAAAATATATAAAAATATATGAAAATATATGAAAATACATGATTAAAAAAAAAAAAAAAAAAAAAAAAAATCTCTCCTTCTATATATATATATATATATATATATATATATATATATATATATTATTACAAAATATATTAAAAATAAAATAATGTACAATGCATATATATTCTTACTTATCCATAA
Organism: Plasmodium sp. gorilla clade G2; assembly: GCF_900097015.1. Lineage (NCBI taxonomy): Eukaryota > Apicomplexa > Aconoidasida > Haemosporida > Plasmodiidae > Plasmodium > Plasmodium adleri (nom. inval.). The sequence goes on from NC_041695.1 coordinate 134,094, forward strand.
ACTTTTATACACACGATAAATATAGGAACAAAATTATGTAATGGTTTAATATTATAATTTTTTTAAAAAATATGATAAAAATTTCGAAATATGCTAAAATTTTCAAAACATGTCGGTCATAAAATAAATAACCCATATAGGTTTATGCCATATAATATAAATAATATTACAAACAACTTATACTTTATTTTCTTATACAGTTTTATACCTTATAAGAACAAACATATATATAACAAATGTAATCTTTATATTATAGATTTTAAACAATTCCATGTACTTCAAGATTATATAGCAGAGAAGGAAAAAAGTACAGGAGATAAATCCATAAATTATCAAGAAAAAAAAAAACCAAAACAAATACGATACAACCATAATAAGGATAATAATAATAATAATATTAATAATGATAACAACAATAATAATGATAACAATAACAAACATTATGATTATAATAAGGAGGGACAAAATATTGTAATTAATGCACATTACACATCATCTTATTATAAACAAAACAAATTTATTAATAATATATTCATAAATAATGATGTATTCTCATCCTTACAAAATATTTTTTTATTAATAAATAAGATAAATAATAACCTTCTTCAAACAGTACAGTCCAAATTTGATGGAAATGAAAAAGAAATTATAACTAAAAATGTTGTTCATATTAATAAACATCCATTTATATTACACATTTTATTAAAAAACTATAATGTAAATATAAATATATATAAAGAAATAGATATATTATTAGCTAGCGACTATTTTAGTCATTTATCTAATAATATTAACAACTTGGACTTTTTTCCTTTAGTATCCTTATTTCACCTATACATACCAAAAAAAAAAAAAAAAAATTATACTATAGTAAAAAATTATATATACAATAGTAATAATAGTTATGACGAGATAATAAAAGATAGACAAGAAAATATTTATGAAGAAGAGGAAAAAGAACAACAAGAATTAAATGTTATACCCTTTCTTGATATAATAAAAAATTGCATATTAAAAAATATATGTGTTCATATAAACCACCTAATGACAAATAATAATAATAATAATAATAATAATGAAAATAAAGATAATCCTATCAATGTGAATAATAAACAAAAGAAGGTTACCTTTCATGATATTTATAAAGAAGTCATAAATATTCTATATATTATAAAAGATGATGATATAAAAAATCATATTAATTACATACATGTTATACTTAACACATTATATAAAAATATAAATAAACATATTCATCAATATAATTATACATATTCAATTAAATTACTTAGATATATAAATAGTATTCTATCTTTTTACATGAACCATTCTTATATATCAAAGGAAAAAAAGACACAAGAAGAAAAAAATAACTCAAAATATTTTTCATCTCTAATAGATAATAATTTCTTTTATATACAAAAGGAAAATTTCTCTTTCAATTATGTCCATAAAAATTATAAAATATTATATAACTGGGACATGAATAATACAACAAATTTAAATAACCATATTAACCATGATAAGAATAATGAGAGTTATAATAATGATACTACTATATATATAGAAGATCTTAATAACCTACAAAATTATAATTTAAAAAAAAAAGTACCATATAAAACAAATCCACACAATTATGATATATCCTTTGTATCTAATAATATAGAACATAATAATATATTAAATGATAATGATGTAACATGGAATAATAACTCTTCATATAATTATCATCATCCTGATGTTTATAAAAAACAAGATGATGAAATGAAAACTTTACATATTATTAAGAATAGTCAAAATGAATATAATTTAATTTCAACAGATATAGAAAGTTATAAATATCTAATAAATTTTTCTATTGAATTATTATATATTGTTGTAAAAAAGATTAAATATGTACAACATACAAATACTTTTTCAGATGAAGAAATAATATTAGAAATAATTAATAGATTAATTCATATTCATCATACAAATAATACAGATATAAATAATATGATAAATGAAAAATCGTTATTTTTAAAAAATATTCCAAAAAATAATATAATTCAATCTGAATGTAATAATAATTCGATATACTTTTTCCTTTTTTTAGATTTTATTTTCAATACTTTAAAAAAAAAATATATGTATATATCTCATAATGATAATCACATGGACAAAATAATTACACAATATTACTATAAAAATGAAAATTTTTTTAAAATTCTCTCATTACTTAGTAATATCAGATTCTTATTAACATGTAATAAAATACAACCAAAAAATATGAATCCTCTGAATCAAAATAATACTATAAGTGAAAATGATAAGATACATGTAGCTCATCAAAAAATAATGGAAGTCACTACAAATGAAAAAAAGAAAATATGTATTAGTAAAATAAATGAGAATATATATCAACTAACAAATGATATAATTTTATTTTATACCGAATATACGAACAAAATGAATAATCATGAGAATAAAAATGATGATAATCATAAATATAATCATTATTATCAAAAAGATCGATTTTTTCATAACAATACTATAAATATACAATTTTATTTATCGTACTTATTTAATGATGTGTATCTTCAAAATAATTATGCCATGAGAAAAATTATGTTTTCATACTTTTTAAACAATTATAAATATATATTTTCATATCCATTATTAGATTATAATATAACATATTTACAATATATAACTATTTATAATTTTCTTAAATTATTCAAAAATGAAATTAATGAACCATCAGAAGAGTATGATAATGTTGTGAAAATTTTTATTCGCTTATTTGATAATAATACATATCAACAGATTGGAGTACAACAAAATATTATTAACACAACAAATATTTATATACCAAATGATATAAAATATTATATACATAATTTATATAAAATATGCTATTTTTTTATTTTATCCAAAAAATTAATTACAAATGTAGAATTTATTAATCAAATCAATCCTATCTTTTATTTAACTTTTTATATGATCAATCAATGGATACAAAAAGAAAGGAGGGGAGGGGAAAAAAAAAAAAAAAAACTATCCGTTTCAGGTCATCATTTTACACAATTAATAAATAAATGTATGAACAAAATAATTATCATATTTGTTATACACAAATATTTGCAAATATTCAAAACAGAAGATTCTATAAAATATTTATCAACTTTTATTTATGCCACACATGATTTAATAAGTAAAGAAAATAAAAGAAAATTATTACTTTATGTTTTTCCTTTTATGAAAGAAAAAAAACACCAAAATGTGGTAATTCCTTTGACATGTCTTTTAAAAAATGGTGAGCTAGCCAAAAACAATGAAGTAAAGCTAGAAAAATATCAGACAGAAAAAATAAATGAATCAAAAAATATACTATATCAAAATGATATAAGTGTAACATGTGACAAATATAATGAACAAACTGTTGAGGATTATAATAGAAATGATACCATCCATTATCCATCAAACTTACAGGAACAAACAAATATAAATAAAAAAAATAAAGAAGAAAAACAAATATATGTCAACTATAATAATGATTCAAAAAAATGTGATATCAAAAATGCAAGCAAAATAAATCATAACCCAATTGATATAAGCATAAATGAAATAATAAACCATTTGGAAGAAAATGAAAATATTAAAATAAGTAATGACCAATTACAAAAAATATTAAAAGAACATATGAATCAAATGAATACAATAAAACAAGAAAATATGTTATTAAAAAACAAATTAAATTATATTGTATTAAATTTTGAACATTTTATTTCTTCATATATTGATAATATTATATCAAATAAAAATTCACACGTCCTATATAAAAAGACAAACATTTCTATAAACACTGAAAACATAAATAAAGAAACAAATAAAGAAATAATTAAAGAAACGTTTAAAGAAACAAACAAGGAAATAATTAAAGAAACATTCAAAGAAACAGAAAAAGAAATAATTAAAGAAACATTCAAAGAAACAAATCAAAAAGAACAACAAGAATATATTCATCTATATAATAAAACATATCATCAAGAAAACAATCAGGAAACCAAATTAAGCATAAAATTTAATTATCAACAAATGGATGTTAAAAATGAATATTATAACACACTTAAAAAATATCAAACTAATCAATCATTCAAAATTAATAATATTTTAATAAATATGTATATGTATAACCCTTATATATGTGCAAAAAAAAATAAAAATATTTTTCTATCTAAAAATAAAAAACATAAAAAAATTATTATTCTTCCTTATGATACTTATAAAAATATTAAAAAAATACTTACATATGATGATCATAACGAAAAAATTAAAATTTTCAAGTGTCTTCAAAATGTAATTTATTTGTTTTACGATAGATTTAAAGCATTATTTGAAAAAATAAATTAATATAATGAAATATATTAAAAAGATCATATTATTAAAAGATATAAACAGAAAAACTGAAAAATCAAAACATGTAAAAGTAAATTAATATAAAAATAAAAATATATTTAATATATATATATATATATATATATATAACCTATATCCGTTTCATTATCACACTTTTGAATATATATACATCATAAATACTTTTCATAACATATATTTTATTTTTTATTTGTTGTTATTTTATTTTTTTGTTTTTAATATAAAAATTCAAATATATTATTTTTATATACATTTCTAAATCTTATATCATGAGGTATAACTTATAACAATACCCTAAATAAATAATATATATTTAATATATTTTTTTTTTTTTTTTTATTATTTTCTTATATTCCTTAATTTTTAAAACTTTCAAAATAAAAACATAATTAAATATAATAAAAAAATACATTAATAACAAATATATGCATTATATATATTATATATATATATATATATATATATATGTATTTATTTTATATGTATAATTTATTTTGCCCTTTTAAAATTTTCCTCCTCAAATTCAAGCCCCACTTTGATCTCCAAAAATATATAGTAACAAATTAAATGATAACAGAGAAAAAAAAGCACATATTAAAATATATATATATAATATACATATAATATTTATTATATATATTTTTTATTAATATTATATGAAAAATTATATGTACCATATATAATAAAAAGCTTATTATTTTTATATATAATATATTTATTATATATTAATATATATATATTATTTTTTCTTCTATATTTTATAAATATATAATATAATAATAATAACTAGTAACACAAAATATTCATGTTAATTTATGTATATGTTTATTATATATTATATATATATAATAAAAAATTAATGAACAAAAAAAAAAAAAAAAAAGGCCTTCAAACTTTTTACAAAATTTAAAAAATATTAATACCATTTATTTGGATATATATTTTTACTTTTTTATTATTTATTTATTTTATTATAAAAAGAATAATATTTATTTAAAATACAAAAAAGAAATTTTTTTTGTTTTTTGTTCAGTTATGAAGAATAAATAAAAATAATTTTGTTATTATATAAAATTAAAATATAATATTAAAAAATATATATAAAAATAATAATTATATATATAAAATATATATTTATATTAATGTTTCAAAAAGAAAAAAAATTAACATTTTCATTATATAAAATACATTTATAATTTCCAATTATTTAATATAATTTTTTCATTTTTTCTTCTTTTTTATTATATTTTTATTATTTTATTTACTTTTATTAAAAATGGTGAATGTTCCAAAAACAAGAAAAACATACTGTAGCAACAAATGTAAAAAACATACAATGCATAAAGTCAGTCAATATAAAAAAGGAAAAGAAAGATTATCATCATTAGGAAGAAGAAGATATGACATGAAACAAAAAGGTTTTGGAGGTCAAACAAAACCAGTCTTTAAGAAGAAAGCTAAAACTACTAAAAAAATTGTTCTTAAATTAGTAAGTACATATATAAATTATAATTTTTTACATCGTTGTTTTTTTTGTTTTATATGTGTATTTTTTTTTTTTTTTTTAATAAAATAATAATTTTGTATATAATTTTATAACATTTTATAATGTTTAGCATAATCATCCATTTATATATATATATATATATATATATATATATTTTTAAATGCATTATATATAATTATCGACTATATTTATGCTTTTCCCTTTTTGTTATATACAGGAATGTACCAAATGTAAGAAAAAAAGATTTCAAACCATGAAAAGATGTAAAACTTTTGAAATGGGAGCTGATAAGAAAAAGAAGGGAGGAGCAGTATATTGAAGTTAAAACATATCTAAAAAAATAAATCATGAATCAACATTATAATGAAAGAAACCAAAAAAACTTTGTATACAAAGAAAAATAAATAAGGATATATTTTTTTAAATATATATATATATATAATTTTATGTATATATTAACGAATGAAGAAAAAAAAAAAAAAATACAAATTCTTTTCATTTCATTTTATTTCTTTTCATTTCGTTTCTTTTCTTTTTTTTTCTTTTTTTTTTTTTTTTTTTTAATTTAAAAATTTAAGAAACTGCAACAATTTTTTATTTGACTGTATATAATATAGTCACATGTAAATAATTAAATTATATTTCGAAAATTATAAATTTATAGTTTAACCCTAAAAAAATAATGGAAATATATATACAACATATACTTTTATATATGTGACGATAATCGTTTGTAATAATATATATACATATAATTCAAAAATACATGGATCATAAAAATGCTATGATCTAAAAATGGTTATTATTATAATTAATGTACTTTGTTTAAAAATAGAACATAAAAAAAATTGAAAAAAAAAATTAAAACATAAATTTATTTCCGTGTGTCCACAAAAAAAAATCTTTTTATTTTATAATGTTTTCCAACTCTCCTTTATTATATAAATCTGATATTATATCATATCCTCCTATGAAATTATTATTTACATATAAATTGGGTATATATGGCCAATTACTATAAATCTTTATAGCTTCACGTAAGTTGTTATTTTTCATCACATCAATGTATACATAATCTTTCACATTCATACTATTGAGTATATGGACTACCTGCACAATGTTAATTATAAAAGAATAAAAATATAAATGTATATATATATATATATATATATATATATATTTGTATTTATTTATATATCTTAATATTTATGAGGAACAAAAATAATTTACATTTGCACTATATCCACATAAGGGCTTTTCTGGTGTCCCTTTCATAAAGAGAACTATTTTCTCTTGTTCAAGTAGTTCTTTAATTTTTATTTTCAAGGTCTAAAAAAAAAAGAAAAGAAAAGAAAATATATAATAAAAAATAATAATAGACAACATTAAGTTATATAAAAACATACTTTATTTTTTTAAATTAATATATAAATAGTAATTACTATATTATACATATATATTCACCTGATATACTTCTGTTTTTTCAAAATCTTTATATTCATTTGTACCACTATAATGTGTCGATTGTTCAGATGTAACTCCGTTATTTTTATCATCCAGGGAATTGCTAAAGTTAATTTTTGATACTTTTTTAAAAGAAAATAATTGCCTATTACTATTTATTATTACATTTTTACTCAAGGAAAAGAAAATTCCATATTTGTTTTTTATTAACATTTTGAGAAATAATAAAATAATAAATAAAAATACATGAACAGGTAAGGTTTTTTTTTTTTTTTTTTTTTTTTTTATCTACACAACTCATAAATAGCTAGTTCGTAGAAATACAAACAAAAAAAAAAAAAAAAAAAGAAAAAACAAACAAAACATATATCTATATCTATATATATATATATAAGATGATTAATATAAATCCCTATATTTTAATTACTTCAAAACAGCCTTATATGATTGTTATATATTTACAAAAAATAAATCACATATTTTGCATATATCAGTTTTTCATTTAAAAATAGAACATTGTATGATCATATGACATTTCGTTTTGTAATCATTTACTTAAAAAATGAAATATAAATAATAAACATAATTATTTTATAATATTTTCTATGTTGTGTGTATAACTAAAATTTTTTACAATACGAAGGGGAAAATATAAAATTATGTATATTCTTTTTTTTATCTTTTGAATTGCTTAATATTTTTATTTTTTATATTTTATATTTTTTTCTTTTTTTTTTTGTTCTTAAGGATTCAATGCACGGTGTATATTTTAACTTTTAGTATAGAATAAATAATATATTTTATTATTTCATAACATTATATATATATATATATATATATTATATACATTATGAAGTATATAAAATAATTTGTGATTTAAAATTTTAGCTTTTCTTCCTTACAATATATATCATTTTTTTTAATTTTTATAATAATTAATTCAATTATTTATAAGCCATATATAATGTATAATATGTAAATTATTTTAAATCACGAAATATATATTATTCCTTTTTTAATTTAAGATTAATTCCAGGCTTCAGTTGTGTAACATAAATGTTTCTTTATATATAAAATAGAATTAATATATATATATATATATACATATATATATATTATTGAAGCGTACACATCTTATTGACAAAAATAGTTCATTTGTTATTTTATTTACAATATTTATGTTTATATATTTATATAAAAATATTATAATATACCTGTTTCTTAAACATTTAAATTTTAAGTTATTTTAGAAAATAAAGAATGTTATAATTTTTTTTAAATTAATATTTAATATATATAATTCACTATTTTTAAGATACAACATTTTATAATATAAATACGAAAAAATAAAATATATAAATAAATAAACGAAAATGTCAAATAAACTTAGAAATATTTTTTGTCTTATAAATATTTTAAAAAATATTTATAACTTTTTTACTTTTAATTCTTTTTTTTTTTTTTTTTTTTTTTTTGTTGTTTTTGAGAAAAACACATTCTATAAATATGGTAGATACATGTAATATTTTTTACAATTAATCGCAAACATAATTAAATATTCACATAAAAAATAAATTAAATAGGAAAACATAAAGAAAAATGAAAATAAAGAAAAAAAGTAGTATATATTTTTATAAATATTGTACAACTCAAACAAAGATGTGTTCTTTTTCTAATTAAGGAACAAGAAGGATAATACCATTATTAATCCTATTGAACTATTTACAACATTGAACACACTGGAACATTTTTCCATTTTACAAATTTTCTTTTCAAGGTCATTTTCATAGTCTAATTGGTCTTTAGGTTTACCAGCAGAACCAGGCTTTATTCTAACTTGTATACCATTTCCACATGTTACACTACATGGAGACCATTCAGTTGAAAGAGAATTGTGTATTTTCTTTATATAATCTTCTATGTTCTTATCAGATGGTTCTTCGTTATTATTATTTCTTCCATCATTGTTGGCATTAGCTTTTTCATCTTTATTTCCTATTTGATCATTTGGCTTATTTTGATCTTTTGCATTAGCTTGATTGTTTTTATTAGGATTTGCATTTGGGTTTGCATTTGGGTTTGCATTTGGATTTGCATTTGGGTTTGCATTAGGGTTTGCATTAGGGTTTGCATTAGGATCTACATTGGGGTTTGCATTTGGGTTCGCATTAGGGTTTGCATTAGGATCTACATTGGGGTTTGCATTTGGGTTTGCATTAGGGTTTGCATTAGGATCTACATTGGGGTTTGCATTTGGGTTTGCATTTGGGTTTGCATTGGGGTTTGCATTAGGGTTTGCATTAGGATCTACATTGGGGTTTGCATTTGGGTTTGCATTAGGGTTTGCATTTGGGTTTGCATTAGGATCTGCATTTGGGTTTGCATTTGGGTTTGCATTTGGGTTTGCATTAGGATCTACATTATCATCCCCTGCTGGTTGTCTTAACTTATTATTTTTTTCTTTTTTTAATTTTCTTTTATCTTCATCATTTTCATTTTTTTCGTCTTTATCCTTTTCTTTTTCATCACCCTTAGGTTCTTCTTTATCTTCATCAACAACTACCTTTTCATCATCATTATCTACATCATCATTTTCTCCAAGTAATCTACTACTGTTTTTAAGGCTATACCTATTTTCCTGTTTTCCATAATAATTCATTTCTAATTCATTATATAAATTTGTACCTGCATTATCATAATTTAATTCATTTAGAACCCTTGTGTTTGAAGAACTTCCATAGCACTGGTATTCCTGGAATAAAGCCTCAACAAATAAAAAGGATGAAACTGATAAAATAGCTAAGTTTCTCATCTTGAACTGTAATTATAATATATGTGGTTTCTACTTATTTTTATACGAATATATATTTATTTATAATTTTTTTTTTTTTTTTTCTTTTTTGATATATTCACAAAACTTTTCTTTTAATGAATATTAAAACAAGAACAATATTTTATTTATTAATAGTATATATTAAATTTGTCTTGTTTTTTATACGTTAAATATTTCCAAAATATATAAAAAAACACAAAAAAAAAAAAAATTATAAGGAAAAATAGTGTATGTATATTATATGTATAATATATATATATATATATATATAATTTTTTTTTTAAATATATATATAAAATATTTTTATTATTGTAGGATTATAATATATGAAATATGCTTGGATTTTTTGATAACTCAGAATTTATGACAAGTATGGTAGAAAGTTCCAAAAAAAAAAAATATATATATATATCCAAATCGCATGTGTAAAATATAGAGCTCCTCATAAGTTCTTCTACCTTTTTATATCTGCATGTAAAAAAAAAGGAAAACATTATACGCTTCCTTAAGAACATATGGTGAACAATATTTTTGGTTTAGCACCTATACATTTTTTTATATGTGCATGTAACATTAGAATAATTTCTGTTTTATAATTAAGCCCCCTCTACCCCCTCAAAAAAAAAAAAAAAAAAAAAGAAACTTTAAGGAACTTATACAAAATGTGCATGTTATATTTACAATAATCCCATTAAATCTTTGATTAAAAATATTATATATATATATATATATATATATATATATTTTTTTTATATTTATATATATTATACATATATATATGTGCTCATATTTCCTGACAATAGCATTTTTATGAATTTCATCTTTCAGGTATGTTCTTACATAATTGTTATAAAATACACACCAGGCATGATAAATGCAACATTATTTAAAAAAATTATAATAATAATAAAAGGCATAAAAGAAAATTAAATAGTTTCATTTGTGCTTTTTTTTGATAATTCATTTTTAATTATTTTAACAATTAAAATTTTAATTTACATATAATTGATATATCACGTGCTTTAAAAAGGAAATTACATTTTACTAACTATAAATATGATATAAAACGAAAATATATTAAAAAAGCTTTATAAAATAAACTTTAAAAGGAAAAAGGAAGTACTTATGTTAATATCACACTTATAAGGTATACTTTAAAATAATTAAAATAAAACACAACAAATGAAATAAGCTCATAGATCCATATTATATATATATTCATACTTTTAATAAACATTTATTAATTCTTATCGTATTAGATATATACCTATAAAATAAATATTGTTATATATATAAATATATATATGTGCAATTATGTCTATTTAAAAAAAAAAAAAAAAAAAAACAGCCAATTGTATATTTTAACTCTTTTCCTGACTGTTCAGAAAAAATACTAAATGGTACTTATATTCATGTAGAGAAATAAATGTTCTCTTTTAAAGAAAATTCTTCGGAATTATAAATATACTATGTAGCACTGAGAACATAAAATATTATAACAACAATATATATATATATATATATATATATATATATATTTATTTATTTATATTTATTTTCTCATAATTATATACAAATCGTTCTATTTTTCTTTTTTTTTTTTCTGATCATTTTTTCATATCAATATGTTCAATACAACACGAATACTCACTTATATTATCATTCAAGAGGTGTGCTTTTTCATTCAGCATTAATTTTTTGTCATCATTTTTTTCAGGATGAAAATCAGAATTTGAATTTACATTTGTATTAAATTGGGAAAAAGAAGATGAGCGTCTGAGTTTTATATTTTCCAAGTTCTCTTTTCTTTTTTCTTTCAATAATTCCAAATAATTTTTTAATTCTTTTATTTCGTCTTTTTTTTTATTTTCCAGAATTTCATGATATGTATTTTTATTATTTGTTACACATGAATAATTATATTGTTCTTTATGAGGTATGCTTTCTAATAAAGCATCATCATCTAATGGATAGTTTACATTTTTGTTTTTTAAATCTATATTTTGTTTTTCTTTTTGTTTTTCTTCCTCCTTTTCCATTTCCCTCTTTTTTATTTCTTTAATGCAATAATAAAATAAATCAATTTCATCATCGTCATATTTTTTTTCATATTCTCCATTTACATTATTTTCAACTATATGTGGTAAACTTTGAGTTCTTGTAGGTTTAGGATTTAAATTTAATGCGTCTTCAGAGGTCCACGCAAATATACCTTGAACTCCATAAATGTCTTGTGCATATTTTTTTTCATTATTTTCTGCTTTATTATCTTCCTCATAAGAAAAATGTGATATATTTAAATCTTCAAAACAATCAAAATTATTTATTTTTTTCCTTGAAAATCCAATAGTACTCCATCTTTTTTTTTTTTTTTTTTCGTAACTTTCCTCTTTAAATGGATCATAACTTTTAGAATCTAAATTCATACTTTTAGGTCTACGTTTTTTTTCTTTTTCTTTTTCTTTAGGATGATATATAAAATTAAATGGATACTCATTTTCCCCAAGACTATTTGAGTTATTATTTGTTATGTTTTCTTTATAATAATTCTGAAATAAAATAATCTGTTTAAATGAACCATTTTTTTTCTTTTCCTTAGGAGCATACTCTCCTAAATGTAAATCTAATATATGACAATTCGCTATTTTTTTTATTCCATAATTCTGATAATAATTATTATCATATGAATCTTCATAATTATCATGCTTACTTTGTCTTTTGTATAATTCTCCATATGTTTTATTAAATTTATCTCTCGCTATATCTTCTTCAACTTCATTAGAAATATTTTCATCGCTATAAATTTCATAATTTACTTGGTCTTCAAGTTCGGTCGGAATGCTACAATCTGCTTCACTTTTTGCATAATTAAAAGAAGACTTTTTTTTCTTCTTATATCTGGTAAACAAATTTCCTACAATATGAAAATATAAATATAAATACATATACATATATATATATATATATATATGTATAATATTTTATATATGTTTTTAAATCTAACCAAATAAGATACTCATCAATGACTTTTTTTTTGTGGAACTATCATTTCTTTTTGCACCTATTAAAAAAAATATATATATAGATATATATATATATATATATGTATATATGCATTTTCATTTATTGTAATTGTATTAACCTTTAATTACATATACTGAAAATAAGGTGATAGCATATATTAATAAAAATAATTTTCTCATTATAAAGGATACCTTCGTGCAACCTATAATCTATGTAGGTAAATTTATTATCTTAATATTTATTAATGATAAATTTTTAAAAATAAAATTTTACAAATATTTCATATCATTCTTATTATATATATATATATATATATTTCACCATGATTACTAAAAAAATTTACATTTTTATATTTTATATTTTATAATTTATATTTTATTTTATTGTTTTTTTTAACATTTTTAATTAAAAAAACATACCAACATTTTATTTATATTTTTGTGGTTTTAAGATGAATATATTTTTCCTCATATTCTTTATGGTCTTATACAACATTATGTTACAATCCATATAGGAATTTATATATATGTATATATATATATATATATATATATATATATATATATAACAGAAAATCAAAAAAAAAAAAAAAAAAAGAGACCACAAGGAAAGTTATAACCTTATTATAAATAATCTAAAATATTTATTAATTTAAACAAATAAAATATAACCATTTTATATGATTTGTTGGAGTTCACTTTTTTTCTTTTTGAACCACACTGTGAGTTACACTTTGCAACATCTTACAAATTAAAAAAAATAAATTACACTTATACATATTATATTCTAGAAAAAATGTTGAAATTTTATATATATGATTATTACATTTTCTTAAATAAAATAATAAATTATAAAAAAAATAAAATTTAGATATATGAATAACTTTATAAGTTCTTTCAAAAAAAATACATCCTGGTACAAAAACAGGTGTAAACTATCTTGTAATATCTTTCTAAAATCTTATATGTGTATTCTATTGTTCCATATAATATATATATATGAAATAATATATGACAAATTTAATACATTTTTAAACATTTCTCTTCAAAAAAACCAAAATTTCGATTTGGTAAATTTGTTATATAAAATATATATATATATATATATATATATATATATATATATTATATATATATTTTTTTATGATTCACATGTTTTGATATTATTTCTTGATTCATTCATTTTAATATTGAATATTTATATACCTCATTTTTATGTTCCACATAATATTATATTTTATACATTTCTTATTTTTCCGTATTTAAAATAAAAAAAAAATAAAAAGTTCATAATTTTTCTATTTTCATTTCATCTTCCCTCCTTTGTTATTCTTTTTATTTTTTATTTTTTATTTTTTATTACTTTTTATTATTTTTTTTTTGTTCTTTTTTTTTTCATTAATAGTTTTTTTTATTAATAATATATAAGATGAATCATAATGATAACCTTTGAAACATTTTTATTATTAAATGCTGAGACCTTAAAATGCTATTCGTTTTTTGAACATGTGTTATTATATTATATTTCAAAAAGGTTGATAAACATTTTTTACGGGAAATATGGAAAATATTACAACATTGAAATATGTTCATGTGAAGAGTTAAGTGTTGAAAATTTATTTTATTCGAAGAGTATAAATTTTGGTGACTCACCAGAAAAGAAAAAGAAAGGGGATAAAGATATATGGGAGTTTTTTTCTCAAATAATATTAAGGAAGAAGAAGAAAAAAAAAAAAAAAAACCTAAAAACTAATGAAAATTATAAAAAAAAACAAAATTATATGAATGATGAATATAATACAACTGATAGAAATTCAAATAATTTTAATAAATGTAAAAATGACAAATATAGAAAAAATGATATTAAAACACATAATATTTGTAAAAATTATAATTGTCATGAAAATGTTTTACATTATCAAGAATATAAAGACTTATATAATCCTCCTGAAGTTATATGGAATTGTTATCTTTTGAAAATACTTTTTTTTTTGTATCATATCTATTTAAAAACACAAAAAAAAAAAAAATGTAAATATGATAAGGAAAAAATATTCTTTTCATTTTGTACTTATATAATATGCCTATTACATTATGAAAATAATATTATAAAAAATAAAGATAAATTACTTTTTTTATTCTTGTTTTTTTTTTATTTCACAAAATGGAATTTAAACAATCTAATAAATAGAAAATATAGAAACAGGAAGTTATTATATCATAATTTCTTTTATCATCATTATAATCATATTAAGAAAAAACAAAAAAAACATATCAATATTAATCATTGTAGAGATTTATATGAAGAAGTTATAGTTACACATTTTTATAAATTAAAATATATAGATATACAAAAGTTATATAATAATCATTTTTTCCATATACATATATATAGAGAAAAAAAAAATAAACCAATTCTTATTATTTGTAAGAAATCATTATATTTCTTTAATCACATATATTTAAATTATTTAAAAGTATATAATTGTTTGAATCCCATTTCATATAATATTGAAAAAAAATATATTAAATCAAACCATCAAATAAAATCTATAAATCCTTTTAAAGAATTAAAAATATTTAACATAAAATATTATACTCTTTTATATATACTCATATATTATATTATTCATAGTAATAATAATAGGAAACCAAATAATGCATTTGAAATATTATATATATTGTTAAAAATAAAAATCCCACAACGAAATTTTAGAAATAATGCTCAATTTTTTATTAAATCATTTTTTTCAATCAAACGATTTAATTTAATTCCTACAATTATAAAAAACTATTTAATACATTTTATTTACAAGATTTTTTATTGTCATCATGAAAAAAAAAATTATCTATTTGTCTTATCCAATATGGTTGATAACCCTTTGATATTAAAATATGGACATATTAAAAATTGTGAAAGTACAATAGAAAAAATAAAAAATATATCAAATGGCACAAAATCAATAGAAGCAATAATCAAAAGAACAAAATCAACAACAGTAAAAAGAACACTCAAAATGATATCACATAATTTGAGAAAAAAAAAAAAAAAAAAGACATATATAAAACATATCTACTATAACACATTATGTGTTTACATATCCTTATTATATAATAATAATTATTACAACTTTTATTACATCTTTGTACATATTTTAAACAAAATAAAAAGTCACATGCTTTGCAAAAAAATACATCATTTTCTTGACGAGCTATCCAAAATTGATCCAAAATGTCAATATATATGGAATGCCAAAAAAATGGTTTTTTTTATATATATCAAAATGTACTTAAAAAAAAGTAAGTTTATTTTTCAAAAATATAAAACAAAAATGGAAGAAAAAAAAAAAAAAATAAAAATAAATAAATTACTCACATATATTTTTCCACATTACAACAATATAAAAGTAAAAGAAGATAATATATCTAAAAAGAAATCATATAAATATTATATAAATCAAAACAAATTATTGTCATTTCAAAATATAAATAAAATTAATGATTATATTAAAGAGAAAAAAGAAAGGTACCAAAAAAAAAATATATATATAAACAAAAGTATATGTAAAAATATATATAATGTTCTAAATGTTCATTATAAAAATAATAATTTTATTATTTGGAAATATACACCTATACATTATAAATATACAGAAGATTATATATTTGATTTATATACTCATTTACAAAACAAAATTGTAAAATATATACTTGTCAATTTTGATTTTTTTATAAAAATATTAGAATGTAAAACTTATAATTATATGGCTGCTTCACATGTTTTTACATTTTATAATATCTTATCATCTTATTTATTTGATATAGAAAAAAAAAATAAGGAAAAAGACAGTTATTATATACCTTTTCAAAATAAATCTATAAAATATATGTTCATTACAAAATATAAAAATGTCTTACATAAAAATATGTATTACTATGCCTTTCATTATATATTTCTTCTTCTTTATATTAAAAAAATTTATTCTACTCTCATTTTTAATTTAAAGAAATATTTTCATGTAATTGTTATTAAAAATATGTTCACATACAATTTAAATTGGCTAGCTCGTACAGAAAACACAAATAATACAATAATCAAAAACATAAACAAAAAAAAAAAGAACGTTAAAAAAAATGATTATATAACAACTGAATATGAAATGTGTATAAATGATCAACATATTATCAATAATCATTTTATGAATAAGAAAGATTCAAACAACGTCATTTCCTTAGATATAAAACAAAATAAAAATTGTGATGAAATAATAAAAAATAATTCTCCTATTAATAAAAATGATAGCTCATTTTATTATGATGTATATACGTGTCAAAGTAAAAATATAAGAAATATTTATAATTCCTCTTATCATATGAATAATATTATAAAGAATAATCATGTACTATATATATATAGTACATATATGGAATTCTTCTTATTGTGGAAACAAAAACAAAACAAAAAAAAATACGAACAAGATCAAAATCAGATTAATATAAATGAATATAAATTACCACTATTTTTATATAAAAAATTATATAAATTTTCAACAAATTATAAAATTATTTCAAATAATATGATAAAATTATTAAATGAATATTATAGTGAAAATTGTTATATACATATTTATTCAACTACTTTTAAAAATATCATATATTGTTTATGCAACTACAACTTTTTCTTTTGTCAACTCTTTTATAATTTAATTCTTCCTTTATCATTTATAATGAATAATTATCACACAACTTATTCAAGTAAAGAGGAAGAAAATAAATATTTATTTACACATAAATATACATCCAAACTGTTTGTTTATTATGATAATTATTTTGAGAAAGAATTAAAATATTTGAAAAAATATTACAACAATATAAAAATGAAATACAAAGGACAAAAAATAACAACAAATAATAATAATAATAATATATATAAATATACATTTACATATCATTCATATAATAGCTTATTAAAAGTTCATAATAAATATGTAAGAAATAAAAAATATGGTAACAACATTTTATTATTAATTAACGAAAAATATCAAAAAAGAAAAAAATGGATTTGTAATAATTTCCATATTTATTCCATAAATAATGATATGAAGAATTATAACACAACATCTACGCATCATAACATTTTAATTTCATACAATAAAATGCGAACAAAAAAAAAAGAGAGAATCAAAAACAAAGATGGAATAATAAAAGGGTATCATGTAAATAAAACGTTTGAATATATATACTTTAAAAATTATTGTGATATCTTTTTTAAATGTATAATTAATATTATTCATGAGAATTGTTTATATCTATACAATATGTTAAAAAAATATTACACACATAGTTCGAAAGTTATAACAATATATCATGCAGAAAAAAAAAAAAATTTTGTACACATGAATCATTACGATCATATAATTAATTCTCCAATAAATTTAAAAGAATGTTGTAATTTTTTATATAAAATATATTCTGACATTTTTCAATTCTTTAAAATATTGAAACAAAAAAATTTTAATTTTTTTTATGTTATACGAGGATTTGCTATAGATCCATTAACAAAAAAAAACCAAAAAATTTATTTTTTAAAGTTTTTTTTTTCTATGCATTTCCTTATTTTTTTATGTGAATATACATACATTTTTTCTTCTTTAAAAGAAATATATAAAATATTAAAATTTGTATTTAATAAAAAATTTTATATTCCTATAAATGCTTATACGTAAAAAAAATTCGTTTTAAAATGTTTTACTTTTTTTCTTATAAGTTAATTGATTTTTTGTCTATATATATAAATATATATATTTTTTATTTATTTATTAAATTTACATATTTTATTAGTTTGTTTTAAAACTTGTGATAAATCAAATTATAGTTTTTAATAAATATGAAAAAAATAAAAGACATGAATAAATAAATTGTCTAATTTAAAAATGTAATATCAAATACGAAATAGTTAACACAAAAAAAAAAAAAATAATAAATAGTAAAATAATAATAAAATAATAATAAAATATTAATAAAATAATAATAAATAGATTAAAACTAAAAGGTTGTAAATATATATAATATATATATTTATATATATATATATATATGTATATTTGCATATTAAATTTTATTCATCCGATTAATGTTATTTTCTTAGGACTGTTCTTCCTTTTTCTCTTGCTGGTAAGCATATATTGCACATGAACATTTTCTATGTTTTACATAGTTATGAACAATATATTCAATTCTTTCATTTAAGATATCATATAAATTCATATAATTTATTTGTAGCTGTTTTCTTACTTTAAATTCTTTTTCTAATAATAATTTGATCTTGCTATTACTTGTTTGTATTTGTTTTTTTAAATGTGCAATAGTTTTCTGATAATTTAAAACTTCTCTTTCGTATATATTATGCTCACTAAAATTCATTATGTATTTCATATTATTCTCTTTTGTTTGTTCTTCTTTTTGTAATAAAGTTAATTTTTCTTCTAACATATTTCGTATGGAATACTTTTCATTTATTTCTATACGCAACGATTTCAAATCTTCTATAATGTTTTTTATTTTCTCACGATATGTCTTCTCATTCTTGTCTTCATAATCTTCATTCGCATCCTTGTTTAAAAACGTTAAAGGGAAATTGTCAAACAGTATTTGTTCATTCATTTTTATATATTTTAAATAATTCAAGGATATATAATAAATAAAAAATAAAATTATAAATATATGTAAACATATACATATATATATATAAATATATATATGTATGTATATGTAGATAGTTAGTATATACTACTCTCAATCATATTACAATAAAACCTAAAAATATTATCATTTTACTCTCTTATTTTATTTTATTAATTCTATATGTATACAAAATGTATACTTTATAATTTATACATATATTTATGTATTATATTTATATAAATATATAAGAAACATGATCGAAATTATTAACTCCTTTTCAATAATTATAAAAAAACCATATTTTTATAACAATTTTCCTACATTTTTCTATTGATTAATAATATATATATATATATATATGTTATATTTAACACATTGTGTAAGAAAATTATAAGGCCTTAAAAATAAATAAATATAAACATAAATTTATTTATATTTATTTAACATATTCCAAAAAAAAAAAAAAAAAAAAAAAAAAAAACACTTTTATATTTATATTACATTATATTCCATATTTTCAAATGGCTTTATATATTATTCCCTCATATGATGATGAACAATATATATTTTTTTCAAGTTCAGGATGTTATTATCCACATAACCTTTTTAAATGTTATATATTATACATAATTTTTCAAACATTCATTATAAAAATGAATTAACAAGGTTAATCTTATTAAATAATATATATAATGATATAAGTAGTTCCCTTTCCTTTTTAAAATTAAATTTAATAATGAGGAAAATGAAATAATACATACATCATATAAAAAAAAAAAAAAAAAAACAGAAGAAAAAAAAAAAGAACATATAATTAATAAGTAATTGTAACTATATAATAATAATATATATAATATATTATATTATATATAAATACATATTAATCAAAACCCACACAAAAAACCTCAATTTTTATAACAATTCATTGTTTTATTTATAAATATAAATGAAGAAAAAAAATAAAAATAAAAAAAAAAGAACTTTAATAGTTTACTTAAAAATATATATATATTATAACTGTATTTTTTATATTTTTTAATTAATATTTTTATAAATTTTAAATATATGTTTAAAAGAAATTTTTAATTTACATGTATAATTATATATATAAATAATATACATTTAAATATATTTATAATATATTATATTATATATTAATTTTTTTTTTTTTTTTTTTTTTTTTTAATTTGTACTGCTATATATATATATATATATATATATATATATATATATTATATACCATTATACTATTGTTGCTAATTGGTAAATATATATGATAGATAATGTATTTAATTTTTAAGGTAATAAAGTAAATTTTAAGAATGAAGTTTTATATAAATTTATCAAAAAAATAAAAAGTAAAAACAAGAAACAAAAAAAAAAAAAAAAAAAAAAAATTTTAAATAATTCTTATATTATTAAAAATTATTTATTCTTCTCAATATAATTTCAAAAAAATAAAAATTAAAATAATATATAAAATATATATATATATATATAATCTGTTTGTATGTCTTTCAAAGAGACTTATATCGAATAATACAAAAAAAAAAAAAAGATAAATATAAATAAATAAATAAATATATATATATATATATATTGTACAAAACATATGTTAATTATTTATAAGAATATGTATTTTCTTTTTTTTTCTTTTTTTATCATTCCATAAGAACATTTTTTTCACCTATAGCGAAATAATTAAAATGATTAACACTTATATTAATATTTTGAGCCTTACCAAAATCTTTAATTACCTGAGAAACTTTTCTTTTTGTTTCATCCAGCATATATTCCTATAAATTAAAAAGTAAAATGATTATAATAGTATAAAATATTATGTATTCATAAATAATATATATATATATATATATATATATTTATTTATTTATTTATATGTTTATATTTATACCTGCTCTAGGAATACTATGGAACTATAAAATTTCTTCATTTTACCTTGTATCATATTATTTAAAATATTTTCTGGTTTTTTCATATCTTTTAACCCATCTCGAATAATATCCATTTCTTTTTTAGTAATTTTTGGATTTAATGTATCTATAGAAACACTAGCAGGTTTAGCTGATATAATATGCATAGATAAATCATTTGCAAAGTTCATAATATCTTCTTTCTTAGTTTTTAATATTTCATCTAAGTTATCTATATGAAGAACTAAAAGAACTCCTGATAATCCCACATGATCATCTAATTTGTTATGTATATAATAATGTAAAAATTCATTTGGATTTTTCTTTGTATATTTTGAAAACCTTCCAATTTTTATATCTTCTCTAAAAATATTTCTTAGATAATTTAGTTGTTCTCCAATCGTACTACTACTTTTATTTTCTTCATCTATATAAGGAAGACTTAATATAACATCCATTATATTATTATTATTACTTAGGATATTACTACTTGTGTGGTAACTATCTGAACATTTTGTATTATGCTCACTAATTTTATTATCCCCATTGTTATTATTATCCTCAACTTTTGTATTATCCTCGACTTTTGTATTATACTCACTTTTTGTATTATCCTCACTTTTTGTATTATCCTCAACTTTTGTATTATCCTCAACTTTTGTATTATCCTCAACTTTTGTATTATCCACACTATTCTTACACTTTTCAGTGGACAGGTCATTATTCAATGTAACATTCAATAAACTATAAACAAATTGAACAAACATTTTATTTCTTGCAACAAAATCAGAGTCAGTTAAAAGCTCTAACAAAACAATTTTGTCATCTTTTATTTGGCTAGCTACTAATCCTTCTTTTTTTACTTTAATATTTGTTGATACAAATGTTGAACTTTTTGTATTTTTTCTAACATGTTCAATTGCTTTATCTACATCATTATTACATTCTTTCAAAGCCTTATTACATAATTGTATACTAGCATTAGTAACTTCTCTTACATATTTTAATAATTTTAAATGATCATTACCTGTAGAATATAATCTATTCTTCTTAATATGATTATTGGAATTTCTATTACATCCACCCACAGATAATACAAAATTTGCACTCTGCGTACTTTTAAAAGAAAACGCAATTATATAACCGTTTAGAAGGGTTAATAAGAAAAAATAAAACAATTTCATTTCATTGGTTTGTAAAATTATGAGATCATAAAATACTACTGAAAGTCCTTACATGAAGATGAAAAATTAGGAAAAAAAAATTTTATAAATTAAAATAAACGGGGAGAAAAAAAAAAAAAAAAAAAAAAAAAAAAAAAAAAAAAAAAAAGGCTAGTTACATTATAATATATATACATATATTTCTTAATTTTCTTTTTTTTTTTTTTTTTAATTGAGAAATAATTATTTAAAAAGCCATAAAATAATCTTTAAAATGAGTATATTATAAGAAAGGATAAATAATGGTCATTACACAAAATAAAGGGAGAAAAAAAATAAAAATATATATTTATATATGTATATATTTTATTTATTTACAAATCATAGTTTTATTTTTAATTTTCTTATACTCCGCATATTTTTATTTCTTTTCAATATTATTTATATTTATTCTTGTTCTTATATATATATATATATATATATATATATTTTTATTTGAACGGTACAAATAACAAAGAAATTTTATATTAAGCGTACTTCTGGGGCTCTCCCATATAAAACGTTGTTAAAATATAAAATAAATAAATAAAATTAACGTAATATATTAACACAAAAAAAAAATAAAAATAAATAAATAATTAGAATACAATACAATAAAATAATATTATATTATAAATAAGAATTGAAAAAATATACACAATATAAAAAAAAAAAGGTTTATCTTTATTTCCCCCCTTTATTTTTAATAGTTTATATATATATATGTTACTATAAAGAAAATATAAGTACAAATATACAAAAATATATCCATATATATATATATTTATATGTATAATATATTTTTTCCTTTTTTCCAGATAATATATTAAGCATTATTAAATATATATTTCAATACATATGATGATTTCCTTTTTATTGTTTCAGATTAGAGAGCGTATATACATTAACCAGTCCTCATCCACTAAATAATTAGACATTTTATAAATATTATCATTAACCTTTTGATTTAATAAATTATTATTTGTATTTGTTGTAGCACCTTCCAACAATATTCCTGATTGTTTATCTAAATCAAAATCTAAAAATGAATTTAATTCTTCATAATCTTCTATACTTTCCTCATTTGTTATATTGAATACATTTGTATCGGTTTCATTAATTTGTACAAGAGAATATTTTATTTCATTTTTATTGTCTTTTTTTTTTTTTTCTTCCTTTATTTGTTCTTTATTTTTTATAATTTCATAATATTGCTTAGTTTCGTTTAAATATCTTTCAATATTATGTTTAACGTTATTAATACTTTTTATTATATTCATATTAATTTGTAAAGAATGATAAATAATATTATTATTACTGTTCATATTATTTGTGTTTAAATTTTTCTTCTTATTTTTTATATGAATTGTAGTATTATGATAACTGTTATAAAAGTGACACATAACATATATTTGCAAATTAATAATATGAATACAATTGAGATACCATAAATAAATATTTTTATAAAATTTTTTTTCATCATTTATTTTTTCTTTTTTATTTTTAAAAATATTTTTATATATATATTCAGCACAATCAAAAATATTTGCATTTAACCTTTCAAAGGAGTAAATTAATTTATTTATATCATTAGCTTTCATATATATTACACGGTTTCTCATTATACCCACATTATTATTATTATAATAATGGCTTTCATAATTTATGTTCATTTTTCTTTTATATATTATGTTTACACTTGAATTAGGACAATTTCTTATCATCACATTATTACTATTATTATTATTATATATATTTAGTGTGTCCTTATTATTACATATATAATTGTTAGCACAATCTTTATTCTTTATTTCATCATGTAGTGGAATATACACTTTTTTGTCATCATAATGTGGGATATTATTATGAGGAAAGGAACTTACATTTTGTTTGTTATCCACATGTTGTATATCTTCAACTTGTTTTATATCATCCTTAGATACAATATTTGAATTAACCAATTCATATGTACAATCAGATTTTGAATTTTTATCATCCATTATATACTCCCCACATGTATATTTTTCATCCTCCAAGGAGTAGAATTGATACCCTTGTGAATTTCCCACAACATAGAGAGATTTTTTTTGAACACAACTTTGAGATTGTTTTATAATACGTCGGTCATTCAATGAAGGATTATAATTAGTCTGTATAAAATCCGATATATCAAGAACATAATCATTCAAAAGTATAAGAGGACATTCATTTTCATCCAGAAGAGATATAAAAAAAAACTTACATGCCGATATAATATTGATTAAAATATTCTTATTTAATTTCATATTAATCATTTGTTCAATTAATAAATTATTCAATGTATTACAAAGTAATTTATTAATTTTAAATTTAAAATGAATATTTTCATTAGTATATATATTATTCATTCTTGCTATTTTTGATATAAAGGTACCTATGTAATTTTTATTTATAAAACATAAATAAACTTTTAATGTATAATAAAATATTATTTCAAATATTTTTAATTTACATGATGATGAATAAAATTTATATCCATTATTAATTTGTTCCATTTTTTTTTTTATTGAATTATTTTCACTACATATATAAAATTCAACCTTATGGAAATTATGTAAAGGATTTATTAATTTTACTGAATAACTATTTATTAAATAATAATCATCAATATGCATATATTTCTTCTTTTCTAAAAATTTTTCTATTAACATATTTATATAAAAATTTATCATAAGAGAATAATTACAGTTCTTTCTTAGTACGTTTAAAAAGACGATAATGGATATGATCGACATGTGTATGGAATCTTTATCAATACGTTCATTTGAATAATAATTATTGCCATAATTATAAGAATTATTATTATAAAAATTTTCATTATTATTATTATTATTATTATTATTGTTATTATTATTATTATTGTTATTATTATTATTGTTATTATTGTTTATGTTTGGAATGTTTTTCAGGTGAATACTCTTATTCTTATTCTTTAATATACTCTTATTTATATATATATTTTCCTTTTTAATTTCCTCTTCTTTCAATAATTTCAATTTTAATACTTCCCTTTTTGTCATAATTAAACTTCCAAAGGCTACAAATGGCTTATAAATAATAATCTTTTTCTTTTTCTTCTTCTTTTTTATACCTCCTAAATATGTCTTCATAATATTATCATCATCATTCTTTAACTTTGATACAAAATTGTTTTTTTCTGTGTCTTCTTTTTTATGATAATAAATGTTTTCTATATCACCATAATTTTCTTTGTCATCATAATCATCTTCTTCTTGCTCATCTTCTTTTTCATCATAATCATCTTCCTCTTGCTCATCCTCTTCTTCAATATTTTCATCTTCCTCAATATTTTCGTCTTCTTCATCCTCATCGTCCACTTGTACCTCGTCACTCATCACATCTTCCATACATTCCAACAAATTAGAATTAAAATAAAAATTTTCAGTATAATTCTTATACAGATTATACGATTTTTTATCAAAGAAACGCTTTCGCGTTTTGGTCCCATCCTCTTTCATTTGTATCCTCCTCTTCTTTTTTACATGCAGTTGATAGTTTTCTATCAAAATCTTATCATCTATAATTATTATTTCACTCGTAAACTTATTCAAATGAACAGCTGAAAGAAACAAACACATCAATCTAAAACACAATAATCTAAACAATCTTTGAATAAAGAAAAAGACAAACTTTTTTTTAAAAGAGAAAAAATTATAACCTGAACAAAAATATTTATTCAACAAAATTATTAATAAACTTCTATATATGTATAAATTCTTATCATAATATTCTTGACATAAGAAAAAATCACTTTTTATTTCTTTATATAATAATTTTACAATCAAATTTCCATATATCGAATAATTTATATCATCATAATTTCTTAATATATCACAAAATTTTCTATCTTTTTTGGGGGGGTGGGATATACAATTTCTATTATCTCTTTTTAATTTATTAGAACTACAATTTTTATATGTATCATTAATATATTTATTCTTTATAAAATTATTACTTACATTGTTAGTTTTATGCTTTTTATTCATGTTACATTCATTCTTTGTTGAAAAAAATTCAGTACATAGACAATTCTTTAGAGCATTATAATTAGAAGATATAAGATCTCCATGAGAAATAGATATTTCATGTATCTGTTCATATTCATCTTTAGTATTTAATTCAACATATATTTGTAAATTCAAAGGAAAAATTTCATTCTTTACATCAAATGATTTTGTTTGCACATTGTCATTAATTTTTATTGTACCCTTTAATAATTTGACTAAAGACATAAATATTAATGGATATATATCTATAACAATATTTGTATATTTATTTCTTCTACTTTTCATATTTGTTTTTTTTTTTTTATTATTATACTCTATATTATTTTTATTCCATTTATCAATAAAACTCATAACATTCATATAATGATCATAAATTCGTTCTGCTCTATTTATATTGTTATCCATATGATTTTTATTATTACTACATAATTTCTTTTTATATTTCTTATCTAAATTTATTTTTAATATACCCCCATGCATTTTTGTATATACATTTGTAATATTTACATCATCATATTTATTTTTTGTTTCATATAATATATATAAAATATGATAAGCAGTATATTCATCCAAGAAATAAAATTCTTCTATTACATTTTTTTCGTTTATTTCTACATTTCTTTCTATATTATTAAATAAATTACAATCTGGGTTCTTTTCTATCCCTACAACATTATGATCATTTTCTTGTTTTTTTTCTTTAACAATATGATTATTAAACATCAACATTAATACATATAACATTTTGTCTGTAACATGAAGATTATAATTATTTATGATAGTATATATATGTTCGTCATATGTATTTGTATGTTTATCAAATTGTTTTTTTAAGTCATCTCCCTTGGATATAGACCACCAGTAATTACTATTATTATTATTACTTTTATTATTATTTATTATGTTATTATCACTTATATTAATGTGACCATTTTTCAATCCAAATAAATTCCATTCAGGTATACCCTTTTCATATTTATTCTGAATATTATAATATATACATAACATTTTTTTATTTAAAAATAAAAACGTATCATCTTTTGTATCACTACTACTCAGAATGTCTTTTTTTTTTGATATATATTTCATAGGATATAAAATATAATAAAATAAATTATCATCATTTAGATTTTCAAATAAAAAAATATGATCACCAAAAAGATCATTTTTATTGTCCTTCTCTTTATTATTATTATTATTATCATTATTTGTTTGAATTTTATGATTAAAATATTTCATATCATTCATTAACATATTTTTCATTTCATGTTGTTTAGACATTGTTGTATCATAATATTTATGTTTATTCATATATATATCCTCCATAATAGCTTTTTTTTTTTTTTTTTTTTTTTTTTCCTTGTCCGTTTTTTGTCTCTTCATTTTTATTTTTCTGTAATGAGATAAATTTTTCAAGTTAAAAGAAAATTTAGTAAAGTGCATATAATACATTTCAAAATTCTTAAAAATTAAAGAAAAAAAAATAATATATGACAAAAAAATACAAGAACAACATTTCATATATAAACGCGAGTCTACAGAATTAGAGGTATTCCATATATTTAATATTTCGTTTTTTTTTTTTTCTTTTTTATTTAATATATTTCTCTTTTGTATTTCACATCTTGAAAAATAAAATGAATAAAAAGGTACCATAGATATATTTTTTGTATCATCAAAATATATATCATCATCCATGTTGAATATATTTTTTTTTAATAAATAATTTATTACATAAATATTTTGTAAAAGAAAAGCATTCTTATTTTTTATTAAAATATTTTTTATTATTTTACCCAAGTTACTTTTTTTTTTTGTATATATGATTGATAAAAAATGAACAAGTACTTCTATTCTTATTTTATTAATAAAAAATAAAAATAATATATCAAATATTGTTCGAAATAATATATTCTTATTAAATAATAATAAACATTTACATAACATATAAAAAGTAGTTTCTATAAAATTATAATTATTATAATAATTTGTTAATTTTTTCTTATTATTACTCTTGTCTTTTATTTCACTTATATTAGATATATCCTTATTAAAAGTTTTATAATCCTCAAATTTGTTATTCTCATATATTAAACTATGACATTTATTGTTTTCTTTACACATCATATTACTTTTTATATCATGTATATTTAATTTATTTAACTCTTTGATATCAACACTGTTTTCAATATTTCCACAATTATAATTTTTTTCTTCTTCATCATGAATAGTATTCACATTTATTTTATTATTATCTACATTATTTATATCCTTATTAAATAATGATAATATATTATTTTGTTCATCACATTTTTGTTCTATATATAAATTATTTTTACTACTCTCCATAAATATATTTGATTCGTTATTAATATTTATTTTTCCATATTTTAAAAATATACTATCAAACATATTACTCTTATTATTATTATTATTAGTGTTACTTTTTTCAGTGTTACTATGAGCAGCATTCATCTTCTTATCATTATAATCATCATATATATTATAATCCACATTTTCGATGGAATGATTATCAAAATAATTATCTAAGGTATCCATTTTTTTTAAATTAATTAAGGTGAAAATATTTCTTATCCATATGTTTTCATATTTTTTACTAACATCTATTGTAATAAATTTCATATATTTGAAAATGATATTTGTATATTCTTTTAGATACATAAATAATGATGTATACCCTTCCTTTAAACATTGTTTTTCTTGAAAATATAGATTAATTTTATCGTTAAAGGAAAAGGACATATATTCTATAAGTATACCTATAAATAAGTATACAAATGAATAATTTTTATTACTATCAAATTCGTATAAAATATGATCATAACATTTATTGTTATAAATATTATTATTATTATTTTTTTTATTTTTATCATCTTCAATTTTATTATCATTGGTGTTATTTCCTCGTATATTCCTTTTTCTTCTTATTCGTTTCATATTCATCTTATTTAATTTAATCATATTTTTTTTTATATTTTTCAAACATCGATAAATTTTTTTATATAAAAACTTACTCTTCATTTTAAGTCTGTTAAAATTATAATTTAATTTAAATTTTATAACATCTATAAAAACATGTTTCAAAATATTTATATATATACAATAATTATTCTTAGACATATATAAAACATACAACATGATCAGATCTTGTCTTATGGATGTATTATTCTCATTCATTTTTAATTTATTCATTATATATTTTTTATTCATTGTGTCCTTCTGATGTTGTATACAATGTGTATCATTCATATGAGATTCCTTTTTTATTTCTTTTTTTTCTGTCATTTGATATTTTTTTCTACATATCAATATATCATTTAAATTATCTTTGTTCAAGAAATGCTCACATTTGATAATATATTTTTTGTATCCTTCTGATAAACATATAATGTTTGAAAAAAAAGTTATATATAAGGCACACACATAATTATAATTTAAACCTTTATATAATGATTTACCTGTATTTTTTTGTAATACAACATTTATTAAAAAAACCATAGAGTAATTTAGAAATTTTTTATTTGATAAGAAAGCTATCATAATATTTGATAATAAATTTATATCTTCTATATATGATATATTTTTTAATTTTATTTTATATATATGTAATAAAAACCAATTGAAGAAAAAAATATTTATTCTAAATATAAAATAATCATGTAATATGAATAAATTACTTAAATAATAAAAAAAATTACGTATTTCTATATCATTACATTTTTTATTTAATAACCATAAATATGGTGATAATTTCTTCATAGTATTATACATATATACTTTATTAATACCTAAATATTTAGATTTCTTATAAAATAAATACGATAATAATATTATATATTCATATATATTAATTTTCTTTTTAAGAAAATACTTATGTATATAAATTAATATTTTTTTCTTTTTTATATATTCCATATTTTTTAAATTACTATATATATATTCATTTTCTTTAATAAAACAAATTTCTAAATTATTCTCATCATTTTCTGATTTATACCAGCGGATATTTTTTAAAACATTTTTATAAATATAATACTGCTTAATATATTTTTCTCTTTCTATATCTTCATTATAATCTTCAATATTTTTTTTTTTATCCTTTTCTTCTTTAATCAAATCTTTCATTTTTCTTTTGAAGCTGTAAAAAGGAAATGATTTATTATTATTTATATGTATATCATTTTTTATAATTACAAAATTTTTTGATAACAATATATTTTTATCTTTCTTTTTTTTATTTAACACATATGAACATAATTGCGCATTTTTTAAATTATCATAAAAATGATAATTTGTTATATTCTCATTCATATTATTAATATTATTACTATGATTATTACTACAATGATTATTACTACAATGATTATTACTACTACAATTATTAGTACTACTATCATTATTATTATTATTATTATTATTATTATTATTGTTTTCCTTTTTATATCCTCCTTTTATACAACTATTCTCTACATCACTATGTATTACACTATTTTTATTATAACTACCAATATTTATACTATTAAATTTATTATCACATATATCATTTTCTATATTGTCATATATATTATTACTATTATATGAAGTATCCGTTCTCGTTATTCCTTCTGAACATGATTCCATTAAATAATCAAAAGCTTCATCTGATTCTCCTTCCATTGAATTGTCTGTATAATCACTATAAGATTCATTCTCTGATGATAATATACTTTCATTACTACTATTATTTATTTCTTCTTTTCTTTTCTCTTCCTTTATATCATTATTTTGTTCTACATTTTGTGTTCCACTCTCATCAACAATATTATTTAATTTGGAATGATTTTTTGTATCACTTTTTATATATATTTCTTTATTTATTTTGTCATTCACTTTGTCATATATTTCCTTTTCTTTTTCGTTATCTCTCTTTTGGTGTTCTTCATCAACATCATCTTCATTTTCTTCATCATCATCTTCTTCATCATCTTCTTCATCTTCATCTTCTTCTTCTTCTTCCTCCTCTCCAACTTCTAAACTATACCCTTGAACCTCTTCAACATTTTTAACACTATCATTTAATGTACAACTTTTATTAGAACTTGAGCTTTCATAAGTTTCTTCACTCTCGTTTGGCATTCCCCCTTCAACGTTATTTTTATTTTGTTGGTTTAATATTTTTGGTTTTCGACCTCTACGTTTAATGGTGTCCTTAGATATATTATCATTCATATTATTAATTTTATTATCATTCTTATGATCACTCATGGTCTCTTCTATTTTATCACTTTCCTCGCTACTTCTACTATAACTTTTATTGTATGCTAAATATTTAGATTCTTTTGTTTCTTCCTTTTTATCGCATTCTTTGATAGTCTCCATTTTGTTTACATATTGTTCCTTCTTGGTTTTATCATTTTCTTTATGTTCTGTAGATGAAGACAAATAATTATTTTTTCCATTCGATTCTTCTTCATCATCATAATTATCATCATCATAATTATCATTATCAAAATTATCATTATCAAAATTATCATCATCATAATTATCATTATCAAAATTATTATCATCACCATCATCATGGTGATATTCTTCATCCTTATAATAACCATATTTTTTTTCTTCCTCTTTTTTTGTTATACTATCTACACTTTTATTACTTATATCATCATTATAAGAACTGCGGTTCCACTTTTCATTTAAAAAGTCAATGACAGTAGGTCTTTTTTTCTTTTTAATTACAGTAGAATTTAAAGGTTCTTTCTTCATTTTTCTTTTTTTCGTCTTTTCTTTTAAATCGCTTGTAAAGAAAGATGAAGATGAACAAGAAGACATGTTAGATGATGCACGGGAATTGGAATAATTAGATATATATTGTTTTCTATTTTTTTTCTCATCTTTATACATATTTTTATTTAAATGTATATTTCTTGCATCCCTTTTATTATCATATGTAGTATATTTTTTATATATTTGCTTTCTACCCTTTTCAGAGTCTGATGAATATTCATCAGTCCTAACATTTCTTTCATCATTTTTATTTGATAGCCGTTTTGAGGAGCTAACAAATTGTCTATCAGATGTATCACGATATAAATGTGTATCACGTTGGTCATATACACCACATTTATAAATGTCACCATATTTATCATCTTCATCATTATTATTATAACTCCTTACAGATACCCTATTTGAAATATAACCTCTTTTATATTCACGCTTATCTCCCATATGAACCGAAATTCTTCTTAACTTTTCATCATAACCATTATATTTATCATAACATTTGTTATCATTGTACATATTTTTATCTTGTATATAAATATTATAACCTGCTTTATTTACCATTCTGCTTTCATTTAAATTCATACATTTATTTGCAATTAGGTTGTTCCTAATTTCCACATTTTCGTCTTTATTTAAATCATAATTTAAATTTTGATTATTTAACAAATAACAAGATTTTTTTTTATATTGATTATCATACGGATTATTATCAAGAGTATTACTCTTGTTATACATTTCTTTATATAAATGATTATTAGAAATTAATTCATTATTTGCCTTAATGAAATGGTATGCACTTTCATTTTCAATTCTGTCAGAAACATTTCTATTATCTGAACAGTATATCAACGGATTATTTTGTGTTCGATCAAAATTTGTGATATTAAATTGCGGATGGCTAGTTATACCTAAATTGGCTGTTAAAGTATTAGTACCCATATTGGTTAATTGTAAATTTGCTAATCCATTGGTATGCATATCAACTGATGATATGATATTTGCTGGATTATTTATACCAACAGATTGAATTATGTTAGCTGATTGATTTATAGAAACAGGTGGTATTATATTACTTGATGGTTGATTTATATTTTTTTGATGATTTATATCCATAGAGGTAGTCATAATATCTATTGGATTATTTCCACTTACGACACCTGTGGTAAATTTATTGTTCATTTTATTATTAACATAATTTGGTTTATTAAAATCTTGATTTGATAAATTATTATTATTATGATTATTCATATTATTCATATTATTCATACTATTCAATGTGTTGATATTTAAATTAGGATATAATAAGGCATTATTATTTATTTGAGCAGTATTGAATTGTTTAAGTTTAATATAATCGAGTGTGTTCAAAATAGTGTTGTTATGGTTATCAACATATTTATTTGTATCATGAATATAAGAATAAGGAATATTTAAATTAATATTTTTATTTAATATATTATTTGAATTTTGTTGTTCAATTTCTTTATTGCCTTGATTTAATATTTGATTTTTATTTAAAACTTGTGATGAATTTAGCGGTAATTGTTGACTTACATTATTGTTTAATTTTTGATATAAATAATTGTTAAAAGGTTGGCTATAAATATTATTATTATTATGAATATTATGAATATTATGAATATTGTTATTATTATTATTATTATTATTATTAATATAATTATTGTTATTGTTTATATTATTATTAATATAATTATTGTTACTATTTATATTATTATTTATATTATGATTTGCTATATTTATATTTTGATCAGCATTACTTATATTTTGAGTGGATATATTTATACTTTGATTGGCAATATTTTTAAAATTTTTATATAAAGAATTATAAATATGATTATTTGAATTATTTATATTGTTACTTGGAATATTATGAATATTTTGACATAACAAATTTTTTAAATTATTATTTGTATGAAAAATATTATGCGTATTACTTTTTTTTGTATTAAATATATTGTTCATATTATTATTAATATTATTATTTAAAGAATTTGAATTAATTAAAGTATTTTTCATGTTTGCATGGTATTGAGTATCTACACATTCATGTAAAGCACAAAAATTATTTTGCGATTCATACAATAGATTGATATTAGCTGAATTTACAGGATATATAATATTATTATTATGAATATTATTATTATGAATATTACTATTATTATTATTATTATTATTTATATTATTATTTAAAATGAAATTATTTTGAGGATTAAATATATTATTATCTAAAACATTTTTTTGTTTTATTATATCTTCATCAATCTTATTTATCTCACATGAACTATTCATTCCTTGCAAACAATTACATTTTACACATAAATTATTGTCATAATTTTTTTTTATACCATTCAATGAATATTCTTCAAGAAAACTGTTTGAATAATTTAATTCATTCTCTTCATATCTATTTTTTTTCTCATATAGCAAATTATTATTTAACAAATTCATATTTGAAAATTATACAAATTATTTAACATATTATCAAAAATTTTATTATATATATATTTATATATATATAATATTCATTGGAATTTATCGAATTACTATATATTAAGTTACAATTCTGCTACACATTAAAAGAAAATTGAAATAACGTATATATATAATCCTTGACAATACATAAATAATAGCATTTCATAATTATACATATAATCTATATATTGTGATGATAAATCTGTAAGCATTCGTTAACTCATATATAAATATATATATATATATATATATATAATATTATTAAGTGCAAAATATGCCATTACACATTTTATTTAATACGTAATTTTATAGCTTTGTCTTAATATATATATATATATATATATATATTCGTGAAAGAAAAAGAAAGGACTCTTGATAATAATATAAAAGCCAAAATTATATTATTTTATAGAACGTAAGATATTCATTTTATTGTTTTATT
The DNA here is from genome assembly GCF_900097015.1 of Plasmodium sp. gorilla clade G2. Classification (NCBI taxonomy): domain Eukaryota; phylum Apicomplexa; class Aconoidasida; order Haemosporida; family Plasmodiidae; genus Plasmodium; species Plasmodium adleri (nom. inval.). Next base: position 169,940 of record NC_041695.1, read on the forward strand.
TTTTTCCTTTTTTTTTTTTTTTTTGTCTTTATAATTTAATTAATACAAAAAAAGCAAAAACATATTCACATAGAACATTAAAATATATATATATATATTTATTTTTTTCCTATTTTTTTAATTTAATTTTTTTTTTTTTTTGAGGGAAATAGCTCTACAAATTATTCATATTAATATCCTTTCTATGTAATAATAAGAAAGAAGGGTTGTTAGCCATCCTATTAGAAACATAGAATAAATTTATAAAAATATTCCACATAAAAAATGCAAGAGAAACATATTTTTTAATGAAAGGATTAAATTTTATAATCGGTATATTTCAAAATATAGATTTTAAATATATGTAAGACAATATGAGAACAAATTCATGTATCTTTCTTTATTTTTTTTAAAAAAATCAGATTGACCTTATATGAAAACACAACATGTGAATTATGTAGGCATATAAATTATATATATATATATATATATATATATATATATATACATTCTTTTATATTTTTGTTAATAAATTGAATATGTTCCGTTGCTTTATTATTTATATTATTGAGGATGAAAGATATATAGTAACATTTTGATTTTATAAAAATATATCAATTCAATGAAATAACTGTAGATACTTAATATTTAATTAATGTATCAACCTTCATACAGTAAATATATGAAAAAATTAAAGAAAGAACTCAAATTTTTATTCAATTTATTGACTAAATATATGTATATATTATTTAATAATAATACTAATATGTATATATTATATATATATATATATATATATATATATATATATGTATTTATTTTCATTTTTCATATGGCACACTTCTTAGCACCAACATTATATTACTTCGTATTTTTTTTTTTTTTTCTTTTTCTTTTTTTATGAGACTAATTATGTATAAACAAATTTACCTGAATATTTCAGAATTTATTAAAGATATTTTTTACGTTTCCATTATATTATTATATAGGTGTAAATATAATAATTTCATTTATTATTAATATTTTCATATTCCACATTTGTGATTTGTGTGTGCACGTATTTACAGAACAAATGTATTTTATTTGATTTAATTGTTATATAAAATATATATATATATATATATATATTTTTTTTTATATTATGCAAAAAAAAGAAAAATATTCTCATTAGGTGTATGATATATCTTTATATACCTTAAATTTATGTTTAAAAATCAAAAAAAAAATAATTCATATATATAAATGTTATATAAAATATGTATTTTTTATTATTTTTTTTTCACATTTTCATACTGAATAAATAAATAAATATATATATAATTATATATTTGTGCTTTTATTATATAACATATAGAATATATTTGTTTTAAAAAAATTTATTGTTCATTATTTTAATACATATATATTTTTATTTTATTTTTATTTTTTTTTTTTAATTGTCAAAGTGTAATGTAGATTGTTTATTACATATAACGTTATAGAAGAACATTTTAAAAAAATTTAAAATTAATATTCATATTTTATAAAATGAAAAAATGCGAATGGGTATTAATGTGATATAATTATTATATATATAATGTCGAAAATTTCCTAGCACAACAACAAAAAAAAAAATAATAATAATAAAAATAAAAAAATAAATAAAGGAGTATAAAATAAGAATAAACAAAATTTATATTTCTTCTTCTACTACTTTTTAATAACATATATTATATATATATACATAATATCGTTTTGTATTTTATATTTTATATACATTTTTTTTACGTATAAATAAAAATAAGTATTTTTATTTTTTTTAATTCCTACCAATATAAAATAGAAAAAGTTAATTTTTCTTTCCACAAAAATTTTGAAGGAGTAACCTTACCTATATATATAAATATTTTCTCCTAATAAAAAAAAAATTAAAATTAAAATTAAGTTTATGATTTAATTTTATTTTTAATATTGCTGTGATAATAATTTGTGAATTAATTTAAATATTATATAACATAAATTATAAATTAACTCAAAAATATTATATATATATATATATATTATATGTATAATATTTTTATATATTTTACATACCTTCAAACGTAGCTTATAAAAAATTGTATTTTTTTTTTTTTTTTTTTTTTTTTTGTATACTTAAAAAATTAATAATAAAATATATATTGTATATTTATGCATCATTTTATTATTGCGAAGAATGAATTTTTGTGATAACAATGAAATGAATGAAACAAAAAATTTTATGATGAGCAACAAAAACGACGATATACTTGTAGATTGTGATGAATATATTGATGGAAATTCATTTGATAAAAAAACAAACATGGAAAATATATATGATGAAAATGATAATGTGGATATGAAAAATAATCATTTGTTGATCGACTTAAATGACAGTTTTTCATTCACATATACAAATGGAAACGTTGAAAAGGAAGAAAAAAAAAATATACTACATGATGAAATACATATTGATAATGATCAGAATAAATATAAATATTGTTGTGATTATAATTTACATACAAATGAAGAGGAACATCTGGAGGAAGGGTTCCAAAATAATAATTATGAACAATTAGATAATAATTTTGAAAAACAATATTTTTATTATAATTCTGATAGTAAACATTGTATGGATGAAAAAAATGAAACAAATGATTTAGAAAATGAAAACGTAGTAACTTCAATGGATGTAAGTTATGAAAATGTTCTTAATGATAATTTTATAAAGTCAAGAAGTACGTCTATTAATCTTACAGATAATTCATTTGTCCTTAATAAAGAAAATTTGAAAAGTTCACATCATATAAATGATGATTATATAAATGATTATGATAATATGAAGAGTGATAAAAAAAATGATTATGATAATATGAAGAGTGATAAGAAAAATGATTATGATAATATGAAGAGTGATGATATAAATAATGATGATAATATAAATAGTGATAACATAAATAATGATGATAATATAAAGAGTGATAATATAAATAATGATGATAATATAAAGAGTGATGATATAAATAATGATGATAATATAAATAGTGATAACATAAATAATGATGATAATATAAAGAGTGATAACATAAATAATGATGATAATATAAATAGTGATAACATAAATAATGATGATAATATAAATAGTGATAACATAAATTATGATCATATTAAATATAATGATGACAACAAAAGTAATAGCATTGTAAGTAATAAAGATAATTCCGAAGATAATGATCCTAATACATATGAAAGAAACAAAAAAGATATTATTAATTCTAACTTTTATGAAGATAATAAAAATAATATGAATAATATTATAAATAATGATAAAGAAAATATTCATATTGTGGACATAGCAAAGAATGAAGAAAATATTAATATTAATATTAATAATAATAATATTAATAATAATAATAATAATAATAATAATAATAATAATAATAATAATAATGATGATGATGCTATAAATAAAGTAAATAAATTGAATTACATAGACACAGAAAATTATAAAATTAATGAAGAAAACACCTTACCATTAAACACAAATGAAGATATAATAAAATTATTAGATGAAATAAATGATTTAAAAAATACGATAGAAAATATGAAAAAGGAAAAAATAAATTTGCTTTCTAAATTTAAGGCATATACTTTAAATAATAAAAAAGAATTGGAAGAATTAAAAATAGAATGTAAGAATAAGGAGGAACAAATTAAAATGTATGAGAATAAACTACAAAATAAAGAAGAGGAAATTATGAATTATGTAAATGAACTACAAAATAAAGAAGATGATATTATGAATTATTTGAATAAACTACAAAATAAACAGGATCAAATTGAAACATATCAAATACAATTAGATAATAAAGAACAGCAAATTGAAACATATCAGATTCAATTACATAATAAAGAAGAAGAAATTATGAAATATGTAAATGAACTACAAAATAATGATTTTCAAAAAGAAAAAAAAGAACTAAAAGAAATAAATGAAGTTTTAAAAAACACAAATGAAAAGTTAGAAAAAGAAATTAGATCTCTTCTAGCAGAGATGGAAAAAATAGAAGAAGAAAATAAAGTCCTGAAAATTTTTAAGGAAGAAAAAAATAAAACAAATAATAAAAATATAAACGATAATATTGATAATAATAATAATAATAATGTTAATTTTAAACAAATGCTGCTAGATAATAAAAGCTTCAACAAATTAATTGTAGACGAATTAAATGTAGAAGAAGAAAACATTTTATTCTGCTTTTCAATTGATAAAGAAAAAAAAAAATTTCTTGTGTGCATAAAACAAAATGATGATAATTTTTTTGTCATACCCAATTGTATATTTGATGAAAAATTTCCAGGTTTAAAAAAAAAAACAGAAAACATGATCATTCAAGATATACATGAAAAAGAAATTGTTAAAGTGAAAAATGAACACATGAATGAGTTATATTTATTAAAAAAAGAAAAAGAAGATATATATAAAGATTATGAAGAATATAAAAAAAAAGTGAACAGCTTAATTAACGAGACCAATTATAATTATAAAAATATAGAAGAAAAAGAAAATGAAATAAAAGAATTAAATAACACATTAAATAAATATAAAGAGGAAATTAATAATTATAAACAAGAAATAATACATATTAATGAAAAATATAAATTATTAGAAATAGAATTATGTAAAGAAAAAAATATAAGAGATCAACAAAATGTTGGTATATCAGATTTAAAAAAAAAAATGATTAAAGAAAAAATAGAATTAGAAAAAAAATATAAAGAACAATATGATAAAGAAACACAACAAAAAATTAATGACATCAAAATTATATTTCATAATAAGGAAAAAATTCTACAAGATAAAATAGAAGACTTATTACATAAAATTGAAAAGTTAACATTCTCAAATGATGATAAAACTAAAACTATAGAAAACTTACAAATATATATTGAAAATGATGATAATATGGATGATCATATGATAAATGAAAAACAAAAAAACATAAACGATCACATCAATAATGATGAAAGGGTTTTATTAAATTATGCTCCAGATAATCATATTAATAGTGATCTTAATCACATTAATAGTAATGTAGATAATGTTTATTTGGAAAAAAAAAATAAAAATAATCTTGACATTTCAAAGAAGGAAACAAATAATCTTCTTCACACAAATGAACAAGAAAATGATACCAACAACATCAACTATAATAATAATAATAATAATATTAATGTAGAAAAATTTAAATCCATCAATTGTAATAATACTTCTATTCCCATATATCCAAATGAATATAAAAAAATTAGAAAAAAATTAGAAACATATGAAATTTTATTAAATGAAGAACAAGAAGGAAAAAAAAAAATGATAGAAGAAATTAATTCGTTAAAAAACCAAGTGAAGAATTATGAATCAATAAATGGAAATTATCAACATATTATTTATCAAAAAAATATCCTCTCAAATTTCATAGCACAAATACCTGCACGTATACAAGTAGATGATTATGTCTCAGTTATTTTTAATTCCTTCAACTTTTCAAATCAAGAAATTGAAGCTATAAATATAAAACGATCAAAAAAATGAGGAAATCAAACCCTATGACACATTAAAACGGCTTCACATAAAACCGTGCGAACATACATACATATATATATGTATATATTTAATTGTTTATTTATATTATAATTTTTTATTTTTTTTTTTGTTATACCATTTTGTTGTATATATATATATATATAAACGTGTGACCCCCTCAATCATTTATTTATTTATTCATTCATTCATCTTGTTTTATTTTTTATATTTTAAATTCACCGATTTTTTAAAAAACTTTGAAAATTTAAAAAATTAAAATATTTTTAAGTAGGATGCATATTCATTACTTGTATTTATAAATATGTTCCTATTTAAAATATAAATTCTATATTATTCATAATGGATTTTATAAATAACTGTATACATATAATTATTTAATACATATATATTTTTTTTTTTTTGTATATATTCAAATTTATTAGTCTTTCAATTTATTAAACATAAAAATGACTTTGTCTTATATAGACAAAAAAAAAAAAAAAAAAAAAAAAACATATATATAAATATATTACATATATAAATAATATATATAAATATATCAAATCTTTTTTTATTTATATTATATATAAGTTAAAAAAAAAAAAAAAAAAAATTACATATATATATTTATATATATAGATACTCATATTATTATTAACACATATATATATATAATCTCATAAAAAATATGTCTTCTTCTTAATTTGAGTTGTTTCCTCTCTTTAATATAAAAACAGCCCATGCATAAAAAAGAACTAAAAGGATTATTAAAAATATACATATGAATACATAGTTGATAACAAAATTGTCTAAGATGGATAAAAAGAAAGAAGTTAAAATAACAAAAATTAAATTAACAAAGGACATGAATAAACCAACAAAATTGTAAATATCTGATTTGGTTTCTCGCGCGGTTTTTTGCAAATTAAGAGACAGCCTAAAAAAATAAAAATAAACATATATATATAAATATATACATATATTATATATATAATATAATGATACATATTTATCATCATATGAGAAAGTCTCCTATCTTCATATAAACTTACGTTGTTTTCAAATTGGTCGAGAAGAAAAAATAAAACAGGCAACAAATTATGTAAAATATTAAAAAGCTGTAAATGTTCAAATGATTTAACATTAAGAAGGGGAAGAAAAATAGGACTAAAGAAATTCCGGACAAGATAATTCCTCTGTAAAAAGATAAAATAAATAAATAAAAAAAAAATATATATATATTTTTCTTTATATATATATATATATATATATATATTTTTCTTTATATATGTATATATATATATATATTTTTTTTTTCTTTTACATGAATATATCCTTGAGAGCTATTATATTCTTCTTATTTGAATAATAGGAAATATTTTCAAAACACTTTGTTAAGGATATTAATATTACAGCCATCAATATTTGTATAAATATATTATTGAGATAAAAGAATTCAGATACATATATAGATGTTAATGGTATCAACATAAGAATCATAATATCTTCAACACTATTAAGATATGACAACATACAAGTATAAAACAATAATGTATTTTCCTTTTTAATAATATGTATATTATTAATTAATTCAGTAAATTGTCTTTTATATTGTTCTTGTAAAGAATAATTTTCATTTACATATTCCATATATTCTAAATTTGATCGTTCTGTTAAATATTTTTTCGTTTGATCATTATATATATTCGGATATGTATTATTAAATGTATCTGTATATCCATTGTTTATACTATTTGAATGTGATGAATGAAATTCTTTTTTTTTATATTTCTGTTTTTGTTTTTGCTTTTCATAATACTTATCAAAATTGTCTTCATTATTATTATAAGAAATATCCTCATTTATATCTTCTATACTATCATTCGTATTATGTTCTTCATAATTTGTTGAATAATCATTATTTCTATTGCCTTGATTATTATCTGCATTTTCTAATCCTAATGTATATACAACTAACGTAATTATTGTAATAACAGAAAAGATAAATGATGAGGTATAAATAAAAACATCTTTATAATAATTCTCATTAAATAAATTACTAAACAAATACATAACAAATATAATCAAAGGATTAACAACAATAAAAGAAGCATCGAAAAAAAATTGATGTAATGTTAAAAATTTCCTCTTGGCTTTCTCATTAATTCTTAAATCATATTTTTTGGATAAAAAATCAATTCCATTATTATCAATATCAATTAAGTTCGATATATTAATTTGAATATTATCTAATAAAAGAAAGAAACTAAACAAAAATTCATATGTCCTGTTAACGTAATATTTTTTTATTTCACTCTTATATAAGAAATATAAAAATGGAATAAAAAATCCCCATATTAATAATCTAACTGTATTTGTAAAGATGAGAAAAAACTTGATATTTCTTCTTTTCACTAAATATATAGATATAGGTGTAAACAAAAATAAAGTCAAAAATGATATTAATCTATATACATAAAATATCGAAAAATGTTCAAATAAAAAAAATAAAACAAACGATGTGATAGCCCAATGAAAAGATGTTCTTATAATATTTAATACTTGTCCTATAATATATTTTTTTAAAACATCATCATTAAATAAGGTATCTTCTTCAACACTTGAAACAGAATTCATATTATCAGATGAATTATAATTTATTTCATAAAAATCATTATCATCATCATTATTATAATGTTTATTATTATTATTCTTATGATGTTTATTATTATCATTACTTTTATTATGATCATCCATCATCAACATCATATCCTTATTATCATCATTATTATATTTACCTTCTTTTTTTTTCTTTAAATTCTCATATATTGAATTATATACTTCGCTAAATTTCTTATCATCTAATGTATCTTCTTTTTTCTTCTTTTTATTCTTTTCTAATAATTTCTTTTTCTTCTTCTCAAGCTTTTTTAATTTCTCATTATTAAATAAGTTATAAGCATTATCTTCTTCACTGTTTTTCTTTCTTAACATATTATTATTACTTTTCACATCTCCTGTTCTATCTCCATCCTTATCTTCATTTTCTTGCAAATTATTAAATGAGCAATATGGAATATCTTTCACATCCTGGTTTTTACTATTTTTATTATTTTTATTATTGCTATTATTATGATTACTATTATGATTACTATTATGATTACTATTATTATTACTATTATTATTATTTGAAGTAGTCGTATTATTATTCTTATTATTAATATTACTGTTAACCAAATTATCATACTTATTGCTTTTCTTCTTTCTATTATCTATATTTAATAATACATCATTCTTTAAATTGTTTTCATACGACATATCATATAATTCTTTCTCATGGTGTTGAATCTCATTGGTATATTGACTATCATTATTAATATTATTATTATTATTATCATTATAATCATCATATTGTTCGTTGTCTTCATAAGCATTTTGATTATAATCATAGTAACTATTATTATTGTTATTATTATTATCATTATCATAATTATTATCATTATCATAATTATCATCATAATTCATATTATCATCATAATTAATATTATCATCATAATAATTATTATTATCATCATAATAATTATTATTATTATCGTAATTATTGTTATTATCTTGTTCGTCTACCATTATTTGAATATCATCCATCATGTTATGATTATTTACATATTCATCTTCTCTTTCCTCATACACATTATCTCTTAAATGCGATTCTGAATATTCGTCGTTTATATTTGAGTTTCTTGAAAAATCTTCCTCTGGATGATTCAATGAATCGACGTTCTCTTCTTTATAAACATCCATCATGAAAAATTACAAATATTAATAAAATGAAATAATAAAAAAAAATAATAATAAAAAAAATGAAATATTAAATTAATAGGCAAATGAGAATCTAATTAAATCAACAAACAAATCAGGAGGTAACGTAAATATCATTAATATAATATATATATGTAGGTATATAAATATTCATATGTATAAAAACAATCTTAACCAAAAAATATATATATATATATATATAAATATAATTAATTTTTTTTTTTTTTTTTTAAACATATATATAATAATATATATATAATATATTTATGTATAATATATAATATTTCCTTATATAAAAATAAAAAAAATTAAAAAGCATATAATATTATATAAAAAAAGAAAAAGCAAAAAGAACTATTAATAATAAATCTACAATATAAAAAAAAAAAATAAACAATAAAATAAATTAAAACACTAAACATAATAAAAGAAAATAAAAAAAAAAAAAAAAAAAAAAAATCAAACTGTTAAAAGAAAAAAATATATATAAATTATATAAATGTAATATTCTTAAAATATATATAAATTTTTTTTTTTTTTTTTTTTTATATATTTTATATATATATTTATATATTTTTTAAAAGTTATTCAAATTCTATATATTATAAATAAAAAAAAATATGTTATAAAAAAGATATTTTTTATATATTTATTAATATATTATTATATATAATGTATATATATATAAATAATATATTATTTTTTCGTTATTATTTAATATAATCTATATATATATTACAAAACCAAAAATATATAAAAAATATTATTATTATACATATATATAAAATTATGTATATAAGCCCTATTCTTTTTTTTTATTTATTTGTTCTTCATTATTCGTTATTATTTTTTTCTCTCCAATTTTTTTTTTCTTTTATCTTTTTTTTCTGTTCTGTTTTATATTTTTTGTTTTGGGGGTATTTGTTTCTTCCCTAATATTTTCTTTTTTTTTATAAATAAATAAATAAGAAATGAAAAAGAAAAGAAAAGGAAAAAAAGAAAAAATAAAATAATACAATAAAAATATAAAAAAAAAATTTATTTAATTTTTGCCTCTTTCAAAAAAAAAAATGAAAAAAAAAAAAACGGTTATAATTTATATATAATATATATTATATATTATAAATATATTATGATATATATAATATATATAAAGTATATCACATTTCATGTACACCAAAAAATAAAAATAAAATATTGGTATTATATAAATAAAATAATACCTTTAGTATGTCAAATATAGAAAAAATAAATAATATATATTATATATAAATATAATACTGGAAAAAAAATATATATATATAATATATATTTTTATTTTATTTCTTTTCCTTTTTTAAGAAAAAACTTTAATGATTTGTATTCTGATAAATAAATAATAAACATATATATAATATATGTATATATTATACATTTCATTTTTATAATATATTAAATATTTAAAATGAATGAGGACCATTTTTTTTTTTTTTTTTTTCTTAAAGACCACAATTTAATCATGTGATAATAAAATAAAAATTTTCAAGTTGTTATTTTAAGTATATTTTAAAAAAAAAAAAAAAAAAAAAAAAGTAATATCGCATGAACAATAACATTTAGAAGAAATAATATATATATATATATATATATATATATATAATATTATCAAATGTAATATTTTATATATTAAAGAATTAATTTTATATATATTTAATTTTTTAATATAACAGTATTATTTTGTTTTAATATTTTTATAATCATGTGATGAGCATAATAAGGAAGTATAAAAATGAATTAATACATTATTATATATAATAGATGAAAAAATATTTTTTATACACCTTGTTATATATTTTTTGATAATATTATATTATGGCTTTTATGTTTAAAAGAGAAGGTTGTTATAGTAAGAATAGATTAAATGAAGTGTTTAGAAAAAATAAGCCATTTATTAATCAACTGATGTATGATTTAACATCCTTTCATTATGAGAATTATATGAAAAATAAAATTCATAAAAATATTATGAATAACTATAATAGTAATAAAACATAAAAATATATGTATATATAATATATATGAATCTACATGTGTGCATATATATATATATAAATAAATAAATAAATAAATACATATATATATATATATATATATATATATATATATATTTTTATTGTCTAGACATAGAAAAAATTCAGTCAATGCTCAATTTAATAAATGGCGAAAAGGAAAATGCCTTTAAAATAAAAACTGGTTAATATAAAATAAATAATATGAAAATATACATACATATATATATATATATACATATATATATATATATTTTTTTTTTATAACCATAGGATACTTTTACTTTCGTAGTGGAGTTCCAGTGATCACGCCACACATTGAACAGTCCAACGAATTTGCTGAAAGTAATAATTATACATACAACTTTAAAAACATAAAAAAGAAATATCTTAAGGAAGTTTACGATTCTTATAAACACAAAATTGGAGGTACAGACCCATCAGTACCTCATTTTTATAAGCACAAGTGAAAAGTATAATTTTTTTTTTTTTCAAAGCGTCAAATAAAATATCAATATATATATATATATATAATTATATTTTTTTTTAGTAATGTTTACATATTTATTTATTATAAATAAAAAAACCATTTTATGATAACATCATGGAATATTCAAATATTATTTATTTTTTTTTTTTTTATTTATTTATTTTTTTTTTTAATTTCTTTTAATAACTTTCTCAAAACAATATAAAAAATTATATAAAAAGTTTTTATACATTTTTAAAATGTTAATATTATATATATTTTTATATTTATATATATTACATACAAATAAAAAAAAAAAAAGCAAAGTATCCACACATATATATATATATTCATAAAAAGAAGATATTATTAACACATTTGTAGAATATACATATTTTCATAACAATATGATTATTATCTAATCAAAAAATCGTAATATACTTCATTTAAGTCTACTTCTAAAAATAAATCATTAATATCATTTTCTACAGAATTTAATTCTTTTAATAAGATGATTGTTTCTTCTTTCGATTTCTTCATTGAATATTTATAGAAATTTAATTTAATTTTTTTGGATAAATAAACTAATACAAGTGGTAAATTTTTACAAGAGTGTATAGATATTTTTTTTTTCTTTTTCTTTTTTTTCCTATTTAATTCATGTAAGTCATAATTTAATAAGCTATTAAAATGTATCCATTTGTGATTACTTTGGCTTGGATAACCATCATCTGATGAGAGATACATATTATTATTATTGTTATTATTGTTTATGTTTTCTTGAAACTCATCATCAGTCATATGCATATTATAAGGTACCATCATATTATTCATACTATTATTACTATTCATCATATCATTATCATCTGATGTATCATCTGTTATAATATTTTTATTTATATTATCCTTTGAAAAGGTATTTGAAAAATTACTCTTTATAGAATTAACAGATGAACTACTAAGATTATTTTCAAAAGATGAATATCCAGATAATTCATTTTTTGTACTTAATATATATTCTCTTAAATAATTATCATTATAATATAAATTTCTTTTTAATGTATTTCCATCAATTTGTTGTGGATAAAAATGTACACTTCTTTTTCTTTCATCATCATCAATAATTTTAACAGAATTATTTTCATTATCATAATAATTATAATCTACAATCACATCTTCAACATCCACATCTACTATATCATCATCATCATCGACATCAACATCATATTCTTCTTCTTCACCTTCATCATATTCACTACCTTCTTGTAAACTACTATTATATGTTCTATTACTTTTTTCATTTTTTAATTCTTCAGAGGATACATATTTTTTATTTATTAAATTATTCGATGAGTATATTCTTTCGATGATATCAAGGAAGGGCACGAATTTACTTTCATCTAATTTGATGCTTGTTCCAACACTATTACTATGAATATTATTATTATTTATATTATTATTATTTATAGTATTATTATTTATATTATTATTTAAATTGTTATCATTTGTTATCATATTAGTACTGTTTAATATAATTCCCTTTTTTATATCTACCATTGATGAAATGTTATCTGATCTGACAGACGTAAAATTATTTTTGCTTTCATATAAATAATCTTCTTGATTAGAATTCAAATATACAGTTATTACATCATCCACACTATCTTGATTATCATGATTTAATTTTGTTTGTTCTATAATGTTTTGATTTTCATCATATTTCACAAAATAATCATCTGTAGTTAAAGCTTTTTTCTTTTTATTATTATTCATAACATTTTGGTGATTCATATTACTTGTAAAATCATTAGAACGTTCATTAAAATTATACATATTATTATTATTATTATTATTATTATTATTATTATTATTATTATTCATTTGATTATAGTTTAAGATATTATTTTGTTCTACATTTTGTCGTATAGCATTATTTACCATACATCCAACATCCTTACTACTATTTATGTTACCTGTCATTGATAAAGATTTATCTTCATATGACATGGTATTAAAATTTTTCATTTTATTAGCATATGCTGAATTATCTTTTCTTTTATAATATGTATCATCAAAGAACCTTCCTTGTGTTTTTAAAGAATTTTCTTCATCCACAGAAATATTATATGCACTACTTTCATCCTTATCACTAGATGAACTAACATAACGTGCTACATTATGCTTCTTCGTTTTCTTCTTGTTATTATATTCCAATGTTTTTTGTCCAGGATAATATATCATAAGATTATCTTGTTGTTTATTATTTTCTTCAAGACGATTTTTTTTTATAGAAATATCTTTAAAAAATATCCAAGAATAGAAATTAATAAAACTCACATTTCTTTTAATTAATATATTTATTATGATTAATAATGTTTTTAATAAAGAAAGAACATCTTTATTATTATATGAATTGAAATCATATATATAATTATCATCCTCTTTATCAATATTTTGAATATTCTCAACAGCCATTTTGTATTTGATCCTTTCAACATGATATATTTGTAATATTAATGAAATGAAGGTAGGGATGATAATATATATTTCATTCTCATCATTTTTTATTATAATAATACATATTAATATTAATATTTCTCTATATAATTTCAAATCGTTACAGAATTTAATATATTCAGAAATATTTTCTGCAATCTTTGGCAAATGACATAAATAAAAATTTCGATTTCCAGCTAGTATAATAAGTGATAATTTATTAATGTAATTAATCCTAGAATTAATAATATTAAATTTTAAAGAAAAAATACTGCTTGTTGGTACTAGTAATAATTCATCTATATTTGTTTCATTAAGCTTCTTAAATAATGTTGATAAAGCTTTGATACATCTAATATCTACATTCGTTATATACGAATATAAATCGAATGTAATTTTTTTTATATAATATTTCGAATTAGCATTATAATCTATTAATAGATTCATAATTAATAAAAATACATATCTATAAAATATATTTTGTAAACTATTATTATATATTAAAGATATATATTTACTAAAATGTTCATAAAAAATATTAACAGATGATTCACATATATAACTTTTATTGGTACCATTATAATTGACTGTATGATAAAAACACATAAGCAAAAAGGATAATGCATTTATAGCTGCTATTTCTGAATAATCATGAATATTAAAATTTTTTTCTATTAATTTTATATTTTTTATATAAAAATATCTAATGTTTTTATTATATTTTTTTATATGAAAATAATTATTATTTATAAAATAATTCTGAATAATATAATATATATTAAATGGTTGAACAAAATTTGGTAAGGGTGTTTGTATATTATAATTATTTTTTACATTTTTTGAATAATAACTATATAAAGATATTTGAATTAATATACTAATCTGTTCTACTATTATTTTCTTTTGTAATTTATCATTAAATACATATATATGATTATTTTCTATAATAAATAAGATATATAAAAACCATAAACTACTCATAATATTTTGTGATGTCTGTGTAATTTTTTTTATAAAAGAAAATATAAAATCTATAAAATGATTTATAATTCTTTTCGTTAATGTACATATATTTAAATATATATTAAATAAGAAATACATAAATTCATTCAAATTTATTTTACTTTTATATTTCTCATAATAATTTAATAAATCATCTATAATCTTTATTAATATAACATCATCAAATTCTGTTAATAAAGTTAAAGAAAAAGATAATTTCTTTTTTTCTATACATTCATCTGAATTATTCATAACTATCATACTCTTCTTTATAGTATTCTTATTAAACTTTGACATAAAATTCAATTTTTTTAATAAATTCTTTTCTTTCTTAAAATATTCACGTATCTTTTCTCTTTTGATTTTTTTATTACCTCCGACAATACCGTTATTGTCTAAAAAACTTTCTACTTCGATTTTTTCATCATCATCAAAGCTGACTTTATTAACACTACTACTATAATAATAGTTATTATTATTATTGTTACTATTGTTGTTATTATATATGTTACTATTACTACTATTATTATTATTATTATCATTACTATTATTATTATTATTATTATTATTGTTGTTGTTGTTATTATCTGTTCTTATATTTTGTCTATTCATCTTCCTTCTGTGCTCCTTATATAATTTCTCTCTCTGCTCATAATAATAATCAGATTTATTTAATCTTTCTTTATTGTACTCATTTCTATTTTTTATATAATCCTTGAATATACTATACAAATTGTCAATAAACAAAAACTCAGGCCTAGTTATAAAATATAATAATTTATTAATAGATATGATATTGCTTAAACAAACTTTTAATAACATAATCTTCTTATTCTTTTTAGAACCCATATTAAAAGCATAATTATTTCTATTCATACGATTTTTACAATTATATATAAATGTATTTTCATGATTATTACAAAATGCATAATTATTCTTTTGTTCATTTTTTATTAAATTATTTTTATCATCATAAAAATTAGTATTATAAGCAGCATTAACATCCCCCATTTTTTCTCTCGTATTATATCCCTCATTTGTTTTTAATTCTTCACTATAAATATTGTTATGATTAATATTGTGATTATTATTATGATTCATATTATTCATATTTCCCATATTATTTTCATCCTTTTGAGAAAAGTAGTATTCATTATTGTTCACATTAGGATTGAACATTATATTATTTCTTGACATTACATTATTTTCTTCTTGACCAGAATTTATATTCACATGTCCACTGTTATTATTATTATTATTATTATCATATATAGCATGTGCTTCGACATTCTTACCATAATTATAATTATTAAAAAACTTATTATTTGAATTATCCATGTTATTATAATTACTGTTTCCAAATTGGTTTACATCATTTTCTTTATACATATATTGATGATTATTATTATGATGATCTGATTTATCTTGATTGTTTATATTATTGACCATCACATTTTGATTATTTTGATTATTTTGATTATTTTTATTATATGCAAAAATATTATTATTATTATTATTATTATTATTATTATGATTCATATTTGTAAGTCTCATAGATATATCATTATTTACATTATTCATATAACTATACGTACTGCTGTTATCAATGTTATTCACATTTCCATTGGGGTCATTATTTCTATTCATTATCTGTATATCTTGTTTACTATTATTATTATTGAGAAAATTATTATTGGAGTTATTTACATTATTTCTCATATTATCATTATCCTTATTGAAATCACTACTATTATGTGAATAAAACGAATTAATATTATTATTATTGTAAGAGTTTGGATTCTTAAAGTTCCCTCCAGTCACATTATTTATATCTGTATTCATATTATTCAATCCACGATTATAATTAAAATTACTACTATTATTTATATCATTTTGATTAATATTTTCATTTGAATTAATATTATGTCCCCTGATCACACTTGAAGAAGCATCATTAAATCTAATATTATTGTTTGTTTGTTGTGATACCTGATACATATCATTTACACTATTGATATTGTTTATATTGTTCATATTATTGATATTATTGATATTATTGATATTATTGATATTATTGATATTATTCATATTGTTCATATTATTCATATTATTCATATTATTCATATTATTGATGTTCGATATATTATCGTTAAAAGCATTACCTTCATTATTATTATTATTATTCATATTATTCATATTATTATTGTTATATATGTTACTATTATTATTGTTGTTGTTGTATATGTTACTATTATTATTATTACATAGATTACTATTATTATCATAATATATATAACTATTATTATTCGTTACATTATTCTTGTCGTCATTATTAATCAAGTGCTTATTATGCTTGTAATATAATTTAATCTTTTTCTTTAGAAATGCATATAAATTAAATATTACAGAGAATAAGTTCGATATATTTTTATGCTGCACATTTACAAATTTATCATCTGTTTTTATAGAAAAAATGGTACAAAAACTTGCTGTAGACATTTTATTATTACTTAATGCATTTTCTATAATATCAATTGTAATATTATCATCCTGATATTTTTTATCACATTTTAATTCATTTTTCATTTCATCTCTATATATTAATTTAAATATTTCTATCAAGAATTGACAAAATTTCATAATAAAAAAAATATTTTTCTTTTTTTTTTGATCTTCCATTTTAATAATATATAATAAATCTAAGAAGAAAACGGTTAGATAATAATTTTTTACTTCTTTTTCATCAATAATATTTTCTATTAAATCAATTATAGTTTTTAAAACTTCTTTATATAAAACTTGTTCATTTAAATTAAAAATGATGGTCATAGATTTTCTTAATATACTAAAAATAAACACATCATTTTTCATATTATAATTATTTCTATTTATAATTTCAAAATGATATTTACTAGCACTAATAAATTCTTCATAATTATTATATTTCATACGTTTAAAAACTTTATCTTTCTCTGTGTTTTCATTTGTTAAAAATTTCTTATCAATATTCTTTTCATATAATGGTAGAATATATCTTATAAAATGTACTAGTTGTAATTGTAATACATAATATTTCTTAACAGTAAAATAATAATATAAAAATAATAAATGATGTATAATTTGTCTATAATATAAATTTAAAATCTTCATATATTCAAACTTTTTATTATGATTCATATTGAATATATTATTTAACATACTTAATGTATCTCTTTTAAATTCCAACAAGGAATTATGTTTTAAATTATTCTTTTCTTTTTGTATTATATTATTAGCACTATTATTTAATTCGCTAATATTTTCATTCAAATATATTATTTTTAAAAATAATATAAAAAACACATCTAAATAATTTCGAAAAAAGAAAGAATTAATATTACCTTCTGTACATATATAACAAATAATTATAGCCATATTTTTCTCATAATTTGTTAAAGTCATTTTATTACGTGAATGATATATTTTTTTACTGATCTTATGTTTGTATAGCCAAAGCATAAAATTCTCCATATTTAAAAAGAAATAGCTAATATAATCAAATTTGCACTTTAGCTTTTTAAGATATTTCTCATAAGTATTTAATAAATTATTGTAATTGTTTTCTCTAGCATTTTCATTTACATATAAATTGTTATTAACAAAATTATTGTTACTATTATTGTTACTATTATTATTATTATTGTTGTTGTTATTATTATTATTATTGTTGTTATTATTATTTGTGTTCATGTTATTCATATTATCCTTCAAAGATACATACTGGGATTTTCTTTGGTCTATCGCTTCAACCATACCATTATTATCATACACGTTAACATTATTTTTAACCACACTATATGAGAAATCATTTTTCATCATTTCAATTTGGTTATACAAATTTTCTATTTGTATTATCAAATCAAACATACTTATAATTATATTATCAAATATATAAGACAAGTTTTCCTTATTTCGCATTATATATTTTATTAAATAATAATTTATCAAATTATTACGTCTACTATATAACTTAAATACATCATGTGTTAGATTATAAAAATTTGAATGAATTATATGATATTCATTTGTCTTACTATTTATTATATATTCTAATATCACCTTCACATTTATAGTCAACTCATGATTATCTTTACATTTTAAACTCTTCTTTAAAATCTTTAAACAAAACATATTATCACAGAAAAAATATAAATAATTTATATCAAAAAATAATTTTATAAACTTTTTATTTTTCTTCAATATTTTTATATACTGAAATATATATTTTGCTATATTATTCGAATATGGTAATAAAAATTCCACAAATCTTTTATTAAATAATAATTCTTCTTCAGAACTTCTAAAATAATTACGATATTTATTATTAGAATTATTCATACTATTCATATTATTATTCATATTATTTGTATTATTTATACTATTCATATTATTATTCATATTATTATTATTATTGTTATTTGTTATATCTTCATTCATATATTTCATTTTATTTAATTCACCAAAATTCTTATTTCTAATCTTATTCTTATTATAACTGAACATGTGTTCATCTTCATCATCTACATCTATATTATCTTCTTCATCATTTTCCATGTCACTATCATTTACAACACCCATCATACCACCATGTAACATTATCTCTTTATCACTTGTTAAATAATAATAATATTTATTACTACCTCTTCTACCATATTTCTTATTCATCAATTTATTTTTACGTATATTTTTCTTCTTTTTCTTTTTCCCTTTTTTCGATGACACATTTTTTAATTCATCCACATCTAAATCTTCTTCATCCTCCTCCTCTTCATCTTCCAATTCGTCTTCATCATCCTCGTCGTCATCATCATCATCATCGTCGTCAGTTTCATTACCATCTTCTTTAATTTTATAATTCTTTAACAAGGATTTATTAAAATTAATACGTATTATATGTAAAAATAAGAAACACCAAAAATAAAATTTATTCTTATTTTCACAAGTACAATTATTTAGTATATTTTTTAAAAAATAAAAACAGCTTTTATCTAATTTTTCTTTTTCTATTAATAAATGATAATTATAAAATAAAAAAATAATATATTCATAATTATTTGTAAAGAAATATAATTCATGATTCTTAATAATAGCATCAATTAAATTCTGTTTTAATTTATATTTATATTTCATAAGAATATTATGAAACGATTCATCATTTTCAATTCTTGAATAGTTATTATTATAACCCTTTTCGAAATAAAGTTTATTATTATTTTCAAAGTTTCCATTATTACCATCAAAAAAATAATTCACACTATTATTATTATTATTATTATTATTATTATTGTTGTTGTCATTCATTTTGTTGTTCATATTATCCATGCTATACATGCCATCATATTGAACATGTTGCATACTATCCATATTATTAACACGATTTGATATATTACCACTTGTATTAATCTCCATATTACTCATACTATTACTACTATCCTTACTTTCCATATTCTTCTTTTTTACCTTCCTCTTTATATAATTCATAGAATTGTCAACCGTTCTCATTTTAATCTCATTTTCACTATATTCATTATTATCATATTTATTTTTTCTATCAACTATTTCATTTTTAAATCCAACCTTTTGGATTTTATTTGAATATTCTTCCATCCGAGGACCATGAACATCATGTGTATTCATATATAACATATGCTTATTATTATTAGCATAATAATGAGATTGATAATTCATCATTTTTCGATTTACATTATTTTGTGGTAATATATCCTTCACAATAATAGTTAAACATTTATTCAAATAATAATTATTATAATGTGTAACAAAGAAATAAAAATAATATAATGTACTATGTCTTCCTGATACAACATCATTTGAATCTATAAAATATTTTTCATTTAAATCTTTTACATGGCTATATTTTTTTATTATATTTATTATCTTCAAATTCAAAAAATTCATTAATTTTAAAGTAGCTAAATTAAAATGAAATAAAAATTGGATATATACATATTTATTCATTTGTTTTATAAATTCAACAAAAAATGTCATAATATTTAATAAGTTAATATATTTCTTTATATATATATTTGTATAATGTACAAATAAATCATCATTTCTTCTTAAATAATAAAATGTATATAAAAAGATATTTAATATATTTTCATAACTTATTAAATTTAAATTTAACATATTCTTTAAAAAGGTTTTTATTGATGTATCTTCTCTATTTTTATAACAAAAATTTAATAAATATAAAAATGCTTGTTCCATAATATATCTATTTATATTAATATAATCCTTATTCTTAAATAATATAAATATAACTTCAGCTATACTATTATAATCATCATCAGTTTTGTTTTCTAATATATCAATTATAGTTTCACAATATATTTTATAGTTTTCAAAATTTATTTCTTTATCTTTAAAATTCTTTTCATCGTTACTTTCATATAAATACAAATATTTAAAAATTCTTCTATTCAAACTTATATCTGATTTTTTTAATAAAAATATAACATTTCTAGCAATCAATTTTTTACTAGTATCATTAAATAAGATACTATTATTATTATTGTTATTATTGTTGTTATTATTATTATCATCATCATCGTCTTCATAATTATTTATATCTCCTGTGTTACTTAATTTTTTTCTTAATTGTTTTCTTCTATTTCTATTAGCACCTCCTAAATGAAGCATACTATTATTACTATCATTATTATGATTATTATTATCATATTGATCATCTTCATCATATTCATTAAAATAATTTTCATCATTATAATTATTTTTATGATAATTGTCATATTCGTCGTCATCTTCATTTTCATCATAATTCAAATTATCATCATCATTTATATTAATATGATGACCATTTTCATCATATCCTTTTCTCATCATTTTGCCTTTAGACATTATAAAAACATCTTTCATATTTTCATTTCCTACTTTTCCATATTTTTCATTTTCTGTGGACATACTTATATCATGTTCATCATAATCTACACTTCCTTGATATTTCAAATTATTATTATTATTGTTATGTAATTTCCTTTCCATACTTTCTTCATATGAAACTGGTCCATAATCAGATTTCAATCCTACATGTTTTTCTCCATATATATTTTTATCCTCATAATTACGATCTTTATTATTTAAATTTTTCCAATG
>NC_041695.1:197500-212500 GCF_900097015.1 Plasmodium sp. gorilla clade G2
TATTATTTAACTGTGTATAAAGCTTATTATTATTTAGAATATTATTAACAATAGGATTTGTTACTTCTTCTTTAACTATAAGTTTGGTTTCTTTACGACTAAAGGGATAATTATTACTATTAATACTATTAATACTATTAATATTATTATTATTTTGTTCGTCACTGTTTTTTATTTCTTTTACTTCTTTTACTTCTTTTACTTCTTTTACTTCTTTAACTTCTTTTATTGTATTTGCCAATTTTTGTGATTCCTGAATGTCTAATGCATAATTATTTGTTTTCTTTATTTCAGCTATATCGACAGGCATCGTTCTATTATTACAAGCATATATATTATTCAAACTTCTCTGATAAAATATTTTTTTCGTTTTAACTTTTGTTGAAAAGTAAGTTAATTTTTTATGAAATATTAAAAAATGAAGACTAGTAATTTTCATTAACCTTTATATAATAAGTATCATCCTCACATATAAATATAAATATGTAATTTAAACGGAATAATTATTAATATTATAAAATTTGAAAATTTAAACGAAAATTTCACAAGGATAAATATATATATATATATATATATATATAATAATTTTAAAACGAATTATTCAAATATATATATGTATGTATATATTTATATATATTAAATTTTTACTTTTTTTTTCTCCTAGGAATATCATAATAATAATATCTTTACACAAAAAAAATAATTAAAACGTGTGCAAAAAAAAAAAAAAAAAAAAAAAAATATCATACATATAAAATATATATATATATATATATATATATATATATATTATATCAACAAAACAATTTAAGAATTCAAAGGATAAAAAAAAAAAAAAAAAAAAATAATATGACATATATAATATAAAATCATTATATGTATAATATAATATTTCACATTAATATATATACATATATATAAAATTACAATATATGTATATTCTCTTTTTCGAATAAATAAATATTATTTCGCGTATTAATAAAAATTCTCATTTAATATATATTTATATTGCATTGAACACGATATATATATATATATATTTTTTTTTTCAAAGTGTAAAAAGATAATATATTTATACTTGCATATAGCAAAGATAATACATTATTCATGCTAAAAAGTATGTGAAAAAGAATCAATATAATAATGTGGGTAATAAATGCCATAGATCTTAGAAAATAAGTACCTTGCCTTAAATTAAAACAACATTAAAATATTAAATATAATATATATATATATATATATATATATATATTTATTTATTTATATGTATGATTGTTTAATAAATAATTTGTGTGAAAATTTTTTTTAAAACAAAAAGGAAGAAACTTTATTATTTTTGTAATTTTATAAAAAATTAAAAACTTCAATTTAAAAAAAAATGATAATACACTTGTTATTTTTTTTTTTTATTTTATTTTTTTAATTATAACGTAAACAATTTGGACACATACATAAATATATATTAATACACAAATATGTATATGCGTAATACACGTAGAAAAAAAAAAAAAAATATATATATATATATGTATATGTATATATATATATATGCTTCATAAAAAATAAAACAAAGGGTAAAATATGATAAATTTTTTTTTTTTTTTTTGGTGTAAATATAATATAAATAACATATTTTCTAAAGGTAAAATTTCCTATATTTTTTATAATTTTATAATTTTATAATTAATTGTTTGAATATACTTCTCCTTCATTCGGTTGTGGTAATCTCTTATTAGCACTTGACAACATTTCTTGTCTCAAGGAAATTAAAATGGTTTCAATGGTATAATTTCTATTCCAGTTTTTTAATATATGTAAATTATTTTTAATGACCTAAAATATGAAGTAAATTAAAAATAAAGGATCATGTATATGTAACGAAT
Source organism: Plasmodium sp. gorilla clade G2 (assembly GCF_900097015.1). Classification (NCBI taxonomy): domain Eukaryota; phylum Apicomplexa; class Aconoidasida; order Haemosporida; family Plasmodiidae; genus Plasmodium; species Plasmodium adleri (nom. inval.). Next base: position 199,384 of record NC_041695.1, read on the forward strand.
GATAATATATTCTTATTATATAATAAATTAAGATATGTACTACTAATCAGGTTATAATATAAGTACATATATATATATATATGTATATATCCACTTTAAAGTTGAGGACTTACCCTTCCACAATTGTCGACACAGGACATTTCTATTTTAGTATCAAATTTGACTGTTGGTGGTGAATCAGGATAATTATCATCACAAAATATTGTGAGAGAATATATTCTATTTTCAAAAACAGTACCAGGTTGTCCAAAAATTGTACATGACCAATTAGACAAGGTAATATCATCAGCACTTTCTAATCCAAAAGAAACACCTTCACTGACGTTTCCTTTTTGTCCTCTTTCCAATTCGTCTAATAATCTGAAACTTCTTGGTACAATTACCTAATAAAATATATATTACCAATTGAAAACAGCCAAAAAGGACATATATTAAATTATAAAATATATTACAATGAAATATACATACATATATATATATATATATATATATATATATATATATATATATATATATATAACTCATACACACAAATAAATTATATATATATAATTATAATTTTAGTTATCCATCCTTTTTCACGTCTTTTGTTTATTACCTCACTCATTGTTTGATATCTTTGTCACGAAAAAAATATATATATGTAACAATATATAATCAAATAAATTAATATATATATATATTTATTTATAAATATATATTATTTTATATTTACTCCCCTTTTTTTTTTTTTTTTTTTTTTTTTTTATATTATTACTTTTAATAAATTACAAAAGTCGACACAATTAAAAAAAAAATTCAATATATATATCATATAAATTATTTTAATATATATATTTTTTATAAACATAAATTTTTTTTTTTCTTTCTTTTGATTAATAAAAACTTATATATTGTTTTATATATTATATTATCAAATACACTTTTTTTTTTTTTTTTTTTTTTTTTTTTTTAAAGAATAACTTATGCAAACTAATATTATAATATATTATATATATATATATATATATATATATATATATATATATATATATACTAACTATTTTCCAAAGAAAATAAAAAAAAAAAAAATTGTAGAGAAAAAAATTTCTTTTTTTTTTTTTTTTTTTTTTTTTTTTTGTCAATCACTGCATATAAAAAAATATAATATAATTAATATATATAAATATATTATATTTGTATATATATATTTATTTATTTTTATTTTTATTTATTTATTTATTTATTTATTTATTTTTATTTTTTTATTTATATATTCATTTTTTAAATATGCATTTATTTTTAAATCTATATAAAATGAATATTAAAAAAATATTATAAACAATAAATATTTTTATAAAATAATTTCTTTAAATTAATGAAACATCTTATATTATTATGTCCTTGTCAAAAGAAATACGTTTATATTAAGATATATATATATATATATATATATTATATGATGGATAGATTATATATTATATATGTATTATTATAAATATATATAATAATATAATTTATAAATATATAATTTTAAAAATAATTATATATAATATAATACAATTTCATTTTTTGACTTCATATAATTTGGAAAAAATATATATATATATATATATAATAATATATTTATATTATATTTTTGTTTTATATATCTTTAATAAATAAATTATTCTTAAAACCCTTCTTTTCTTTATTATTTCTTTTATATATTTGTATTTTTAAATGATATATGAATATTTAAATAAAAACAAATTACATGCCAGAAAATACATAGGGTTATTACATAAAACGGGATATTATTATATATATATATATTATTTATTTTTTTCTCCTTTTCATTGTTAAGTATTTTTGTTAGTATATTATAATATGCCTTGAACATACGTATGAGTTATAAAATTCTCATTATCACTTCCTTTTAAGTGTGCAAAGAAAATATATTTACGTTCGTATGTTGAGAGAATCAAAAAAAAATTTAGTTATACATAATATTCAGCTAATAAAAATATTTTTTCGTAAAATTATTTTCTCCTTCAATTTTATTCATATGGAAAGTATAAATATATATACATATATATATATATATATATATATTTAAATGTATATACCTTTTATTTTATTAACTTTTATAATTATAGAAACATATATCAAAAAAAGGAATATATATTGGTCATTATATTATTTATTATTATTTGTCTACATTTTTATTTCGAATGTAAGATGTTATATTTATAAACATAAATATATACACATATGTAATAGTTAAATTCAATGTACATATTTTATAAAATATAAGGTTAAAGAAAATCTTGACTATATTATCATATTAATATAATGTCGTAAATTTTATCTTCTTAATATAGTATGATTACCATTTTTTTGTTTTAATATCTTCCATAATTTTTATATAGTAACTATTATATAGTTCTTACATACAGCTATATATAATATGGTCAAAAAAAAATAAAAAAAAATATAAATAAATATATATATATATATATATATATTTTTCATTATTCCTTAGTCATGATAAGTATTTCTATATAGTATTTTTCTCCTTTAATAATTATACACTTAACAATAGTCATCCAAAAAAAAAAAAAAAAAAAAAAAAAAAAAATCAAGATACATATATATATATATTTATTTATATTTATAATATTTTATGTGTATGATGAAAATATTTATCAATAATGTAAACACATACAGCGGTAGCTGCCTTTGTAAAACATTTGATGAAATTAAAAATGAAAAAACCGAAATTTATGGAACTGTAGACGATCAAGAATTATCTAAGGATGACTGTATAATGTATAATTATGATAATGTAAAAAAAATAATATCGAAAATACCTAAAGATAATATTGTCAAATATATTTTGAAATGTAAACTAGTCATATATGATCTACACAATACAAATTTAGAAGAAATAGAATATGTCATTAGAAAACTTAAATATGAAAAAATAAAAAATAATATGACTATCATTCTTATCTCTTCTATTATGACCTGGAATAAAACGAAAAGAAAATTCATAAAAAAAATTGTAGAAGAAAACAAAGAAATAACAAAAAATCAATATGATAATATTGGTGATAAATCAGGGGAAACAAATAATAATTTAGAAAAGAAAGATAATAAAAATGTTGAAAAAAATAATCAAAAAACAAGTAAAAAAAAAGATAAGAAAAAGAATGAGAATCATAATAAAAATAATAAAATTCTAGATCATGGTGTATCTAATAAACATGGAAATATTATAAAAAATGAAGATATTAAATCAGATCTTCAACAAAATCTTAATGAAAAAATTAACAAAAAAGAAAAAATTTTATATATTCCTCAAATATTCAATGAAAAAGATTATTTAAAAAGAATATCATCTGCTCATTTTGATGAATATAAAAGTGTCGAAACTCTTATATTATCACTTAATTCTATGAAAAATATAAAAACACATGTTGTAGTATCAGGATTACTATATGGTAATGGAGAAAGCGTTTTTTTCTCTATTTTTAAAAATGCTTGGTTAAGTAAAGACAATCATATTATTGACAAAGGAGATAATTATATTCCTGTCATCCACATTAGAGGTTTATGTGAATATATAAAACAATTGTATATTAGTGAATCCAAAAAAAAATATCTCATAGCTGTTGATAATCAATATATTACTCAAAAAGAGCTTATTCATACTATAGCTAGCCATTTATCAGGGAACATGAATTTTATGCATGTGTCACCTCATGAATCCATTTTTTATGAGCATTCAGAGAAGTTATGTGTTAATCTAAGATTTCAGTGTACTAACATATATGACGATAACGAAGGGAAGGAACAAGGGAAAAAGAAAAAGTCAAATAAGATCAATAAAAATAAAAAAAAAAATGAAGAGGAAGATATAAGTGATAATGATGAGGAAGATATAAGTGATAATGATGAGGGAGATATAAGTGATAATGATAAGGGAGATATAAGTGATAATGGTAAGGAAGATATAAGTGATAATGATAAGGAAGATAATGATAGCGATACAGATAATAGTGATTCAGACAAGACAGAAGGCAATACCGAGGATGAAAATATTGACAGTGAACAAAGTAGTAATATTAATATGAATGATAGCAATGATGATAGCAAAAATGGTAGCATTATTGATAATGACAATAATGATGATAGCGATTCAGATAATAGTAATATGAAAAAAAAAGATAAAAAGAAAAAAAAGAATCTCAAACAAACCAAAAATAAAAATAAAAATAAAACGAAAAATATTATTACATTTCATTGTCAAGACGGATTTATTAATAATATCGCAATTATAGCAAAAGAATTTTGTGAATTTCGAAATTTGAAAAATTTAAAAGTCCTTATTATAGGGCAACCAGGTGTCGGAAAAACATTTATAGCTAAAAAAATATGTGATCATTATAATTTAATAATGTGTTCTATTAATATATTAATTGATGAATATAAAAATAGAACAGATTATGCATTTCCGAAATATTATCAAGAATATATAAATGAATTAGATAATGAAAAAAAGAAAAATGTACCCCCAAAAAAGTTAACTTTATCAGATCTTTCTTCATTATTTTATTCAAAACTGGAAAATAACGAGTGTAAGTTTAGGGGATTTGTTTTGGATTTTTTCCCAAGGAATTATGAGGAAGCTAAATTTTTTTTCGAAAACTACAAAAGGGAGGTGCCTGAAAAGAACAAAGAGATGAGTAATGGTAAAAGGGATGAAGAAGATAAGAATATAAAAGGAAATAATAAAAGTAAAAAAAAGGCAAAGAAAAAGAAGAATGAGAAGGATGATAAAGTGGAAGATGATAATGATAAGGAGGAAGAGGATAATGATAAGGAGGAAGATGATGATGATATGGAAGAAGATGATGATGAGAAGGAAGAAGATGACAATGATATGGAAGAAGATGATGATAAGAAAGAAGAAGAAGATGATGATAAGAAAGAAGAAGATGATGATGATAAGGAAGAAGATGACAATGATGAGGACGAAAATGATGATGATAGCGAAGAAGGTAATAATAATGATAATAGTGATTATAATGAAGATAATGATGATGAAAAAATCTCAGAAAATTCAGAAAATACAAATATGCTCACACATAGTGATGAAGAATCACAAAGTGTTAAAAAATCATCAAATAAAAAAAAGAAGAAAAAAAGAAAGAAAAAAAAAAAAATTATAGAAAATATAAATAAATATATTATTATGCCCGAATTTGTTATTATATTAAAATCTACAGAAGAATTATGTAAAAAGAGAATGATGAATTTACCTGAAAATGAAATAATAAAAGGACATAATGATGAAATAGGTTTTGAAAGAAGACATAAAAAATATATTAATGAAAATTGTAGAAATGACTATTTTGAATTTGATCAGAAACAAAGTATTGAAGATTATTTTATAGAAAATGATATTGAAGTATATACACTTAATATAAATGAAAATACTTTATTAGAACATATATTAACTAATATTTATATATTTATTGAAAAAAATGTCAAGTTTAATAATTTCTTACCATCCACAGATGAAATGTTAAAAAACAAATTACAGGAAGAACAACAAATATTAATGGATGAAAAACAAAAAATCAAAGATATAGAAGATAAGGTAGTATTAGAAGAAATTAAACAAAATGATGATCTAATAAAAGCTGAAAAAAAAAGACAACAATTATTAATTAAACATCAACAACAATATATTCATAATCAATCTGTACCTTTAAGATTTTATTTAATCAAAAATATTTTACCAATACTAACAGATGCTTTAATATATATATGTAAAACTAAACCAAAAAATCCATGTTTGCATATAGCACAGTATTTATTAGAAAATGCTCATAAGTATAATATCGAGGAGCCTAATCTGGAAAACCTGCAGCCTGAAAAGGATGACGAGGATAACCAGATAAATGAAAAACCAAAGGATGAAAATTGAAATAAGGAAAAGGATTCCATAACAAAAAAAAATATAATACAACATATAAAAGAATAAATAAATATAAATATATATATATATATATATATATATATATATATATATATATATATATATTTATTTATTTATTTATATTTATATTTTATATCGTTTTATTTGTTAATATATTGCATACATAAGTATATAATATTATATATTTTTTTAACAAAATAAAATTTATGTTTATATATATCTTTTAATTAATGTTCAAAAATTAAAAAAATAAACAAATATTCATATACATACATATATGTAATATCCTTTTTATTCAGTATTCTTCAAGTTAATCTTTCATTTTCTTGAATAAAACACCAACTTGAAAACAAATAAATAATAAGTGAAATAAAGAAGCTACAATATTAACACTTTTTTTAGTAAAATGAAATAATAAGAAAAATACATTTGAACATATTTGAAAAAGTCTATTAAAAAAAAAATCATATATAAATATACTATATAACGAAATAAGACATCCACATAAGAAAAAAAAGCTATTTACAATATATACACTTCTTTTGCATCCTAATATATCATCACTTTTTTTTTGAGACGACAATAATTTTTTTTGTATAAACATGCATCCTCTTTGTTTATTATTTTTGGAATTGAAATATTCAATATTATATCTTTCTTTTTTCAAAAAAAAAGAATTATATTCATACTTTTTTATATCTTTTTTGTTCATCCTATATATAACATTTGTTGTATTGTTTCCATCATTTTTAAATATACACATATTATTGTTCAGGTATATTCCCTTATTTTTCAATATGAGCTTATTTAAAAATTTGTTCTTATATATAGTGTTAATATTCATTTTGTGGTATTTTTCATATATCCATATTTTAATTTAAAAAAAAAAAATAATAAAATAAAATAATACACATATATATAAATATATATATGTTTTATATTGTGTGTCTATATAATTTAATATTTCTTTTGTATATATAACAAATTATATTTTATATGATATATATATATATAATTATTTTTATAGAATTATAATATCCTCTAGTGTAAATGAAAAAATTATATTTCAATATATATATATATATATATATATATATATATATGTATATATTTATATTTATGTATATGTGTATATATTTACTTATACATTTTAAAGAAAAAATATATAAGCATACTTTTATAAACAAATACTCAAATTAAAGAGAATTTAAACATTTATATGTATATATATATATACAAATATAGAAGTTGTATTTTGTTTAAATAATGAAAAAAATATATGCATATATATATGATATACATAAATTTAGTGCTTATATATAGAAATTTTTTGCTTTCTCATTTTGTAAAAAAAAAAAAAAAAGAAAAAAATACATTTATGTATATTAATATATAAGCATGAAATAATATTTTAATAAAAGTCCATGCACACCTTATAAAATTTTATAAAAAAAAGAAAAAAAAGGCATATATATTTAAAAAAAAAAAAAAAACAATAGTAATAAAAATAAAAGATATTTATTATAATTATATTTTTTTTTCCATTATATGATCAATACCAATGTTTCTCTTTTACATATTTCTTAGCATCATAAAACATTTTATATAAAATTAAATTTGTTATGGCAAATGGCCAAATCCACCACCATAAATATGAAGAGAATTTTGCCCACCATCTAGCTAAAGCCATATGCCAGAAAGGGTACATAATTTTTTGTTGAAATGGTGATATGGTTTGTTGAATATATCCACCATATGCTGTATGTCTATTTCTCCACATCATTTCTGCTTCAGGGGGTATCGGATAAGACCCTAAAGGCTTTCTTTCAAATTTAGGGGTTTCTTTTTTAATTACATTATTATTATTTACTATACTTCTTTGAAAACTTATATATCTTTCCTTTATGTTTATTACTTTGTTCTTTATATTGTATACGTTCTTACTTTCAAATATATTGAATTTCATTTTTATAATACAAAAAATATATATATATATATATATAAGTGTAATATTATATAGCAGTATTTTAAAAATATATCAATTGATATATTTTTTTTAATTGCTATATTATATCAAAAAAACACAGTTTTTTATAGGTTTCAAATAACAATAATTCTGGTCATATGTAAATAATTATATACTTTATGTATATAAATATTTATTGTACAGAATGTAACATATTTTACATTTTTTTTTGAGATAAAAATAAAATAATGTAAAATAATAACTATAAAAATTTATGTATATAATATGAATTCTATTTTTTTTGGATATTTAAAAAAAAAAAAAAAAAAAAAAAAAAATTTTTTAAGTATAACCTTTATTTTTTCATATATATATAATAAATAATATGAAAAATATATAAATTTTAATATATATTTATCATTGCACATTTATATTTGAAACATTAATTTTTTTTTTTTTTTTTTTTTTTGCTAAGGAGTAATGTTCCAACTACTCATATATTCTTATGTTTATGTACACATATTTATATTGTATAATATATAATTTTTTTTTTTTTTTTTTTTTTAAAGTAAAACATCCACAAATATATTATTTTAAGTATATTTATTTATTTTTATTTTTTTTAAAAAACATACACAACATTCATAATGTAACAATTATTATTCATATTTATATGACAATAATTATATAATAACATTTAAATTTTTAAATAAATTAATCCTTTTAGAAAAATAATAAAAAATTTGGCATCAATTTTTAAAAAGAAAAAATTATAAATGTAAATATTAAGTATATATGTCTAATACAAATAATAAAAAAAAATACAAACATATATTAATATATATATATATATATATATATATATATATTTTAATCTACATTTATAATATGAAACAAATTAAAAAAAGGAAAAAAAAATTCTTAATTTCCTTTTTCCATACAAAAAAAATAAAAATAAATCAAAATAAAGACAAGATGTTAAAAATATATTATACCTTATATTTATCTATATCTTATATAATGCAACCTGCATAATAAAATATTATATACTTTTTTACCTTAAATATAAGGTTTTACAAATTTCTATATAACTTAATTCAACAAAAAAAAAAAAAAAAATAAATAAATAAATTAAATATATATATATATATATATATATATATATATTTATATGTGACATATTTAAACAAACCAACAATGTTAAAATATTTCCTTTTCATTTATAGAATATTTAAATAATTTCATAAGTCCACAACCTCTTTAGTGTTCGATTTTTTATCGTTAAATTGGCTAGTTGTTCGATGGACTATTTTGTTAAAACTCCATGCCTACAAAGGAAACATTAAAATAAAAAGGTGAATATATGCATATAAATAAAAATATATATATATATATAATAATAATAATATAGGTTACAAAATTTTGGATAATTAAAAGATTCAAAGAAAAAAAAAATATAAAAAAAAAAAAAAAAAAAAAAAAAACATATATATATATATATATATATATATATATATATATATATATTCATTTATTTATTACTATTGATGGATTTGTTAGGTTGTAAAAGGAATCCTTGATTTTATAAATGCGCTGCTCAATATTTTTGATTTCTTCATCTAATTGTTTTGATAAATTTTCATCTTCCTCATACGAAGCTATTCGAACCTCATCCAAGTAATATGTATGATATGGAAGCAAATAAGCCAATATTTCTTTAGTATCATAATATTTTTCATTATTAAAATATATATGTGAAAATTGTTTATCTTTACCAATGGTATTTGAATAAATTTGTTTCTTATCTTGGTCAAAATAATTTAATACTCTCTTACGTTCAGTAGCTAATTTTTTTTCAAAGTTTATTAGTTTGTAATATGGCGTTTTTTCTATAATATTTCTATCATTATTATTTTTTATATCATTACTGTTAAATTCTTTATTAAGAAAATTTAAAGTCTTTTCATAATAATATTCATCTGTTTTTTTCTCATCATTAACATCATCACTATTATCGTCACTACTACTGTAACTATTATTATTATCATCATTATTAACATCATTTTTAACATCATTATTAACTTCATTATTAACATCATTATTATCATCATCATTACCATTTTGTCCACTTTTTTTAATTTCCTTTTTAATTTTATTTTCAACATAATTACTATTAACATTATATGAATTATCCAAACTTTTCAAAAACTTATAATCCATAAAATTATCATTTTCCAAAAAATGAGTCATAAATATTTCATCAATATTTACACCCTTTGGTCCCCTAAAATTATTCATATAATCATTTTGTAATATATCATTATTTCCATTCATATTATTAAACATATTTTTATTCATTACATTTGAGAATTCTGTATAATTTTCATATGAATCATATTGTCCTAGATTTGGTATATTCATCATTTCTGATTTGTTTCCTCTCATATTTTCATACATATTAATATTCATATTATTGGTTAGAATATTTTTTTTTTTTTTTTTATAAGGTTGTGTTATATTACTATTATTATTCAAAATATTTTTTTTTGGTATATATTGTATAGAATTGGGGTCATTACTAAAATTATCATTTATTTTATTCATATTTATATAATTATGTTTTATCGAATTATATATATACTCTTCCTTATTCATATTAACATTAGACATCTTATTAATATAATGATTTTTTATTTTCGGTTTCTTTTTCTTTTCATTATTCTCAGAATGTTCATAAAACGACATATTATTATTGTTGTCATTAATTGTACCACTTGGAACATTATTAAAATTTGGATTTATCTCCTTTCCATTTTGATTAGTTAATGTTATATTATTTTGTTCAGGTAAAAATGTGCAGCTAGCCATTTGGATGGAATAATTTTTACCATTCATAAAATTATTATTAAATTGGTTATTTTGTTCAACGTTTATATTATTATTATTTGTTATATGTCCAAAATATTTCCCAGTATTATTATCATTATTGTTTATCACTATATTTGTGTCCCCTAAGTTTTGAGATACATAATTTATATCACTCTTATTATTCTCGTTAAACTCATTCATATTAATATTATTTATTTCCAGTTGACTATCATTTTCATTTGTTACTTGTATGGTATTATCATAACCATTTATATTTTCATCTTCATTAATTTGGTCATCATTATTGTTTCCATTATTCATATTATTATTTAATTCCAACGTGGATAATTTTTTTTCTTTTTCTTCTTCATTTATATCTTCGTTTACATTTGACAACTGCTCATTTTTCTTTTCATTCTTAAACAAATTTAAAAAATTCATATTGACAAAAAAAAAAAAAAAAAAAAAGAAAGAAAGAAAAAATACGATAATATAAGATAAAATAAAATAAGATATGAATTTATGTATAAAATGATTCTCGCTTTTTATATTTAAGAACTAAACAAAAGAATTACATGTATACATATATATATATATATATATATATATATATATATATTTAAATATATGTCCTTAAAATAAATCACACATTTCGTTCATTTATAATATAAAAAACCATGTCATAATGAACGAAAAATATTAAAAATTTTAAGGCAGTTTAAAAAAAAAAAAATTCAAAACGACAAGGTAAATATAAATATTTATAATATATACATATATATATATATATATTATTTTTTATGATCACTTCATATAAAAAAAGAAAAATACTCTAAATTAAAAATATAATAATAACATAATATATATAAAGGTTTAAAAAAAAAAAACAATAGTTTTTTATATAATATAAATTTATAATATCATGACACTCTTTAAAATTATTGGAGTTTCTTAAAATTTATATAATTATATATTTTTTATTATATAAAATAAAAACATATTTTCTTCTTTATTTGTATATATTAAAATTATGTATTATAATATATATATATATATATATATATATATAATATTTATTATTCAAAATAAAAATATAATAAATATTAAATATATTATATATATAATATTTTTTAAGCCTACCTTTATATTTTATATAAAATTGATTATACTATATATATATATATATTATAAAAAGGTATATATTTTTTTAAATACCCATAAAAATATATATAATATATATTATTTTTTATGTACATATATATAAATATATCATAATATAAATTTTTTAATATAGATAATATTAAATTATTTTAAAAAGAAGACTAGACGATATAATTGTAAAATTTATATATATATATTTTTTTAAAATATTAAGTATTCAAGGGAATTCTAATTTTTTGGTTATATATATAATATATATTTATATTGTAAATATATAAAAATTAATATAAGAATGTAAACCTATATGTACATTATATATATAAAAATTTAAAATAATATTAATTTTTCTTTTTTCTCATATTTATGGTAAAATATATGTCTTTAAGGAAATAAAATAAAAAAATTAAATAAATAAAAATATTGCATAGGATTAAATATATTTCGAAAAAAAAATAACGTGTCAATATATTATATATATTAATATATATTTATTTATTTGTTCGTTCATAGTTCTATATTTTATTGTATATAACTAAACCTTTATCTGTTTTACGCATAAATAAATAATTAAAAGAAAAAATCTTATCATTTTATTATTGTAAAAATATATTATATAAAGGTTCAATACTCAAAAAAGAAGACAATTATTATATGATTCACTTATAACTGAAAAATAAAATATTTATATTATATATTATAATATATATATTAACACGTGACTATATTTCATCATTCTATATTCATATTTAGGCTCTCAAAATTTTTTAAAAATGTAAAGAAAAGATATATATAAAAAAAATATTTAGGAGATATGTTTTAATCCATAAAATATATTATATATTATATATTTTTCATTTATCTTTTATTACTTTATATTTTTACTATTAAAATATAAATGTTAATTAGATTTTTATTTTATTCATATTATATTAATATTTTAAAATTCTTGTTTTATTAAAAAAGGAAAACTTGAAATGTGACTTTTCTACAAAATTATGTTTCATCAATTTTTGTGTAATGTTAAATATATGTAATTTAAAAAATATATAATACAACTTAATAGTAGAAGAAAATATTATATTGGTCCTTATATACCATTATATTAAAAATATATTTTTTAAAATAAGGAATATATGGGTCATATAAACACATAA
>NC_041695.1:217500-220000 GCF_900097015.1 Plasmodium sp. gorilla clade G2
TAGTAACATCAAATAATATCATGAGCAATGATATTCGATGAAATTATATATTTCTTTTTAATTCCATAGAAGAACATAAAATAAATATAAATATATAAATATATACATATATATATATATATATATATATATATATATATATTTATTTTATTTTTTTTGGTGAGTGTATGTGTATTCCTTTTCACATGCACGTATTTGTATTTGGGTGTATACCTAATACATACCTTTAAATAAAAGCACAGACACATATATATATATATATATATATATATATATATATGTGATATATATTTTTTATTTATTTATTATTTCATTTCATTTTTAAGATGATAAAAAAACTTGCTGTTTGTAGTGGGACGTTGGGTGTTTTGTCCTTTGGAGGATTTTATTTTTTAAAAGTAAATTTTCAAAAGAATATGATAGATAAAGATGTGACATATAAATATACTCCTTGTATAAAAAGAAATGAAATGATTAAAAAGTTACAAGAAAATCAATATGATTTATTAATAATAGGAGGAGGAGCTACAGGTGCTGGTTTGGCTTTAGATGCAGCTACAAGAGGATTAAAATGTGCATTAGTAGAAAAAAATGATTTTTCTAGTGGTACATCTTCTAAGTCTACAAAATTATTACATGGGGGTATAAGATATTTAGAAAATGCAGTAAATAATTTCGATTTTAGCGAATTATATTTTGTATGGGAAGCATTAGGAGAAAGAGCGCATACAATGAAAATAGCACCATATTTATCTAGACCAGTATCTATATTAATGCCTATATATAAATATTGGCAAGTACCTTATTTTGCATATAATATTAAGATATATGATTTATTAGCTGATCTGGTTTGTTATTTTGATAAAGGTGTACCTAATTCGTTATATATAAGAAAATCAAATACTATTGATAATTTCCCTTTATTAAGAAAAGATAAATTAAAAGGATCATTAATTTATTTTGATGGACAACATGATGATAGTAGAATGAATTTAAATTTAATATTGACAAGTGCTATTGATGATTATGTACCTGGTCAAATAGGAGCTACCGTTTGTAATCATATGGAAGTTATAAATTTTATAAGAGATGAAAATAATAAACTTGTTGGTGTACGTGCTTTAGATAAAATTAATGATAAAGAAATTGAAATATTTTCTAAGGTTATTATTAATGCTACTGGTCCATATGGTGATATAATACGTAAACTAGCAGATGAAAATAGAAAACCAATGATACAAGTCTCAGTTGGTTGCCATTTTATATTACCTAAATGGTATTCTACAAAAAATAATGGAATGATAATACCTAAAACTAGCGATGATAGGGTACTTTTTTTACTACCCTGGGAAAATAATACTTTAGTAGGTACTACAGATGAAAGAAGAATAATGCAAGATGATCCTAAGATACAAGATAAAGATATTGAATTCTTGACAAATGAATTATCTAAATATATTCATGTAAGTGCTGAAGAAATTAAAAATGATATCACAGCTGCATGGTGTGGTTTTAGACCTTTAATTTCAACAAATAATAATAAAAAGAGTAAATTCTCTTCAAAAAAAAATAAAACTAATAACACCAATGGTAGTAATAATAATAATATTAATGATGGTGATGGTGATAATTCTGATGATACACAAAATAATAATATAGATACGCATGAAATATCAAGAAGTCATGAAATTATAGATGATGATAATGGTCTTATCAGTATATTAGGAGGGAAATGGACCATATATAGAAAAATGGCACAAGACACTTTAGATTATATTTTATCTAAATATCCAAATGAACTAAAAACTAAATATAATTGTAGAACTAAATTTTTAAAACTTATAGGTAGTCATGATAAATATGGTGTTTTTAATGAAGAAGATTTAACTTTTGGTTGTAGTAAATTAAGTAAAACACTTGTTAATAAATATCCACAAATAGATTATCAAACAGCTAATCATTTAGTTTCGAATTATGGCTATTTATCCGAAAATGTATGTGAACTAGCCAAAGAATTAAATATGTTCAATAAAATAGATTCTACCAAACCATATATAGAAGCAGAAATTATTTATGCAACCAGGTATGAATTTGCTAATACCATATCAGACATTATTGGAAGAAGATTCAGATTAGGTTTTATTGATTCGCAAGTTTCGAATAAAGTTATTAATAACATAGCACAATTGCTTAAAAATGAATTAACATGGAATACCGAACAAGTTAATAAAAATATAAAAGAAGCTAAAGATTACATAAATTCTTTATCTCTAAAGGATACAAAATAAATATATAAAATATATATAACTACATTTGTGTTAATACTTTTTATATAGTTTTAAATTTTTATATATTATTAATTATTTATCATTTATAATTTATAATTTTTTTTTTATGTATTTCTTAAGCATATAATAAATATATATATATATATTTATATATTTCACATTTTACATATGTTAATATTTTCATTTTTGAAAATGTAAAATATCATATGAAT
>NC_041695.1:225000-300000 GCF_900097015.1 Plasmodium sp. gorilla clade G2
ATATTATATTATTATAAATTCTAAGAAACATGTAAAAAAAAACATTTTTTTTTTTTTTTTTGGTGTGTTTATTTTTCTATTATGCTAAATAAATATTATATGACATATGTTTACATTTTATTATAAATGTATTATTAATGTGGAGATATTTATTAATAATATAATATATATATATATATTTTTTTTTTCACATATTATAGCACGTCATTATAATAACAAACTTGTTTACATTCCTGTTCTTTTTCTTGGCGCACATTTAATTATATCATCCACTCTTAAGATCATTTCTACTGCTTCAGTTGCTGATGTTAGCTGTGATAATTTTGAATTATATGATTCATATATACCCAATTCCATAATATTTCCTACATCTCCTTTCTCAATATCTATACCTGCATATTTATTTCCTTTAGTATGTTGTGCTCTAATTTTACTTACAATTTCTGAACTATCAAAACCACCATTATCTAGAATATATGTTGGTATTTGTCTTAATGCTTTTGCATATGCTTCTATAGCTAAACTTTTTTTTCCTTCAACTGTTCTTGCTAAATTATCTACTGCATTACTCATTAACATTTCAGCACACCCAGCTCCTAGAACAACACGATTATCTTTCATTGTTTCTGATAATACTGCTAATGCATCATGTAATGAACGTTCACTTTCTTCTAGTATATGTGTTGATGCTCCTCTTAAAATTATAGTACAAGCTCCATTTTTTTTACAACCTGAAAAACGTACTAATTTATCTTCTCCTATTATAATTTCTTCTATTTTATCACAATATCCTAATTTTATATTTAATCCCTTTTCAAATGTAGATGCTATTTCAGCATCTAAACAATTTGCTAATCTTTCCATGCCATCAAAATCACTATGTTCAATTGTCATGACATTATTTTCTCTAAAAATTTGTTCTGGGTAATTATATATCAATTGTCTATTTATAAAAACATTACATCCATGAGATATTATATTTTCTACTTTATTTTTCATTTTTAATCTTTCTTCATTTTCTAAATCTTGAACATCTTCAAAACTATGTACATTAACTTTCGTCCCATAAATTTTTATCTTATCAGTATCCATAGGAGTATTAGCAACCATAACTTTACAATTACTTAAACTTTTAGGTTGATTGATTCCTATTCTTTTTTCTAAAATAAATCCTTCTTCTAAATATGAATCTTTAATTGTACCCCCCGTTTTTTTTATTATTTGTATTAAATCTAAATTTAAATTATCTTTTATTCTTAATATTGCATTTACAGCTAGTTGGGCAAAATGTTCCTTTTCATGTGTCAATAATTTCGAAGATAATGTAGTTCTAGCTATTTTTAACATATCTTCTTTAAATAAATCAGAATTGATATCATGAGAAAAACATGATTCTAATAAAGCTTCTCTTGCAGAAGATAATGCCATACGAAATCCATCACATATTATTTGTGGATGAATTTTATTTTCAACTAATATTTCTGCATTTCTTAACATTTCTGCAGCTAATACAACAACACCAGTAGTACCATCACCACATTTATTATCTTGTTGCATGCTTACATCTACTAATATTTTAGAAACAGGATTATCTAACCACACGGATTTTAATATTGTTGCTCCATCATTTGTAACAGTATGTTGATGAGATCTAGTACCTTCAATATTTAAAGGTGTTAATATTTTATCTAAGCCTCTAGGACCTAAAGTACTCTTAACTAAATCTCCTACGGCGATAGCACCTACAAAATATTGTAGTCTCGCAATTTCCCCCTTATCTTCTTGGGCCCCTTCTTTTAAAACATCAGGCATAACAGAATTCATCTAAAGGGTAAAAAAATAAAATAAAAATAAAAAATATATATATATATATATATATATATTTTACTTTGTATAACAACATATGTTCTTATGACATTATAAAAAATAATATAATGGGGTTCAAAATATATTTAACATATATAAAACGAACATACATAAACAAACAAACATACAAATATAAATATAAATATAATTATAGCCATATATATAACATTTCAATAATGTTATCCTTTAATTATTCTTTTTATTTTTTTAAACTTACCATTTTATATATTATTTCTATTTCACAAAAAAAAAAAAAAAAAAAAAAAAAAAATTATAATTTTAATATGACACTTTATATTTTATATAACCTCCTAATTTTGACAGTATAATATATAGTAATATTCTATAAATATTTCTTTTATAAAGATATAAATTAAAATATTTGGAGATTTTTTATTTTTATAAATCCTTCACTCATTCACATAATTATATATTTTTTTTAATTTATTATATTATATATATATATATATATATATGTATATTTTTTTTTTTTTTTTTTTTTTTGGGAGGGGAAGAATAAAAATAAAAATTTTTAAGTATACATATTTATATATATAATATATATGTATATTATATAATAATTATATGAATAAATATATGTACATATAAATAATATTGTACTTTCTATTTTTAGGGCATATATATTTATTTAATTTATAAAATTTTCTTATATAAAAAAAATATAATATATATAATATGTATTTATTTATTTATTTATTTATGTTGTATGATATTTAATGTAATATTATTTTCTACAAATTAAAAAAAAAGAGGGTGGTTATCATTAATATATAAATAAATATATAACTATATATAAAGGCATGTGCAAATTATATATATATATATATATATATAATATTATTATGTTTATATAACTTTTTAATTTCCTTTTTCATAAAGAAATGTGAAAAAATAACCATTTATATATTTCATTCTGCATATTTCTAAAGGATCAATTTCTTTTTTTTTTTTTTTTTTACATCATAATGTAAAAAATTTAAATTTATATTACAACAATTATTTATATATACATATATATATGTATATTCCTTATTTTTTTTAATCGTTAAAAGGATAAATACAAATATTCAACAATAAATTTTTATTTATGTCAATGAAAATAAAAATATAAAAATGAACCATATTATTTATATATTATAATTTAGGTGATATAATTATCTTTAATTCATTATCATTTTTTTTTTTTTTTTTTTTATTTCAATTATATATTGAAAGAATAATTGACGAAAAATTCACACACGATCATATAAATAAATAAATATATATATACATATAATATATATATTTTATATTTTTGAAACATCATAATAGGATCTATATCTAATATTTTTAAAAAGTAAATGGACAACAAGGTTTAATATTTTTTATTATTATTTTTTTTTATATTTATAAGATATAAAATAGGACATATAAAAGGAATAAATTACTTAACAAAGTATATTTTATCATTTAATAATATACTACATCTTATAATTGGGGTATGGACACATTCGATGTTGTATTTATATTTTTACTCTTATAAAATTTTCTTACAATAATAATAATTTTATTATTATTAATATTATTAACTTGAAAAAATGAGAACAAAATATGACACTTATAAATATTTATTTATTTATTATTATTATTTTATTTTATTTATTTTTTTTTTTTTCTTGTGTATTCCTATTGCTATATTAATATAGTATAAATATATTATTATTATTTTATTTTTATCCATATACAATTATCTTTAATACCCTCTTGAAAAAAATATTTTTTTTTTATTTTTCAACATGAACATTTTAAATGAAGAACATAAATTTTTTTATTTCAATATATATTATTAAAAGTGATATAAAATATAATTTTTTTTTTTTTTTTTTTTTAAATTATATAAATATATTTTTTTTTAAATAATGTATATTATGTTATGTAAAATAAGGATCTCTTATTCTTTAATATTTAAGGTGGGAATAAAATAATATATAAAAATATATATATATATATATATATATATATTTATTTATTTATTTATTTATTTTATTATATATTATTTTTAATATATTCAAATAATTCGAAGTTTATTTTTAATTATATATAATATATATTATATATATATATATAATATATTATATATATTATGTCATATTATTACATATATAATATCTAACCACTTAACACGCCTTTTTATATACATATAATATATTATATATATAATATTATATTACATATATGTATATACAATTTTTACTATAACTTAAAAATCTTATACATATAATAATATTTAATATATATTTATATATATTTCTTAAGTATTAAAATATATTATATATATATATTACATATTATGATATACCAAATATTATATACATAAAATTTATTTTATATATATTATAAATATTATAAACTTGAAGGAGGGAATTGTATTTACCTTTTTACCAATAATATTATAAAAAAAAAAAAAACAAATACATTATATATATATATATATATATATATATATGTATGAATGAATAATATATATATATAAGTATTTATTTAATATGCTTTTTTTTGTTTGATTAAATCCCAATATATAAAAATATATACATATATATAATATTATATTTTTATATGTAGAAAAAGAAAAAAGAAAATTTATTTTTAAAAATAATATATCCTTTAAAAAAAAAAAAAAAAAAAAAAAAAAAAGGAATATTAAATTTCATTATTATAAAATAAAATAAATTAACTTTATTTTTTTTTATATATTTTATGAAACAATAATATAATAACAATTTTATAAATAATATATATTATAATATATATTTACGTTTAATTTGTAAAAAATAAGAAAAAGTAATTCAAAATGGGATCAGGTAATAATAAATATAAATAAATATATATATATATATATATATATATATATATATGTATGTATATTTGAATTTTTTATTTCATTTTGTTATGATTAATATATATATATATATATATATATATATATATATATATATATATATGTATATATATATATATATTTTATTATTTTGTATTATATAGGAAAACCAAGTGGATTAAGGGCAGCAAGGAAATTAAGAATTAGAAGAAGAACCCAAAGATGGGCTGATAAAAGTTACAAAAAATCTCACCTTGGTACTCGTTGGAAATCTAACCCTTTCAGAGGAAGTTCTCATGCTAAGGGAATAGTTGTTGAAAAAGTTGCTATTGAAGCAAAACAGGTATAAATATATATATATATATATATATATATATATACAAAATAAATAAATATAAATAATAATACATATAATTATTTCTTTATATATTATATAAAAAAAAAACAAACAAAAATAATATATAGCACATATATAATAATATATATATGTGGTATACATTATATTTTTACATATCTTCGTATATTCCATTTGTGTTCCATGTGTTTATATAAATGAACTGCGTGGGTCAGAAAATGGATAAAGAAAATTAAGGAGATATATTACTTTATTTCATTTTTGTTGTTTTATTAATACATAAAAAAAAATAGTATATTTCTTCAACAACATATAAATACACAAAAGAATCGCATTGTCTTTGTGAATAGTTATTATGAAATCTTTTTTTTGTGTGTGTCAAGCAAATGAAATATATAACATATATATAAAAATATATATATAAAAATATATATATATAAAAAAATATATATATATATATATATATATATATATTTATATTTATATATTTATATTTATTTTTGTTTAGCCCAACTCTGCTTACCGTAAATGTGTTAGAGTTCAATTAATAAAAAACGGAAAAAAAATTACAGCATTCGTACCAGGAGATGGTTGTTTAAATTTCATCGATGAAAATGACGAAGTTTTAGTCTCAGGATTTGGTCGAAGTGGTCACTCAGTTGGTGATTTGCCTGGTGTTAAATTTAAAGTAGTAAAAGTCGCAAGAGTTTCTTTATTAGCTTTATTTAAAGAAAAAAAAGAAAAACCAAGATCATAAAGCTTTCTATATATTATCTATCACTTATTCATTTTATGCTCCATATGTCTACCACACATATGTAAAATATAATATATATGTATGTATATATATGTATATTTTTTTTTTTTTTTTTTTTTTTTTTTTCATCAACTTGGTAATATATACATATTTTATAAACTCTAATTATAAATAATATATTTAATCCTAATTAAGGACATAAAACATTTTTGAAACAATACACTTTTTTTCATTGTACCAAAAAAAAATATATATATATATATATATATATATATATGTGTGTATATATAAATAAACATATATTTATTATATATACACATTATTTAAATTTTCTTATTATTTTATTCTTTTTTATATTCAAAATATTTTAATAAATTTTTTATTTTACCATGTAATTTATATATATATGATTATAATAATATCATTAAAATATTCTTCTTTTAAAAGACTTTTCTCATTTTTTTTTTTTTCTTTTCTTTTTACCCTAATATATAAATATATTTATTATATATTGATATATTTTCTTTAAAGACAATTTGATAAGATATAATATTTTTATAAACACAAACATATAAAATTTAAAATAATTAACAAGGTATTTAAGGCAAAATGGATAATGTTAATAATTTATAAAAAAAAAAAAAAAAAAAAAAAAAAAAAAAAAAATATACATATATATATATTTATATATATATATCTATATTTTTTATTTGTTATAATAAGACTTATATAAAATATTATATTATACATTATATATCATATATATATATATTTATATATTTACGATATATATATAAAAAAAAAAAAAACATTTAAGCAGTAACAGTTTGATTTTGTGATAATAAAAAGTCTTTTTCTGCTGAGTCCTCTCCAAAATCAACAACTGCAACAGAACTAGCTCCAATAATTTTTCTTGCATTTCCTTCATTATCTAATTTAAATAAACCAGCCCAATGACCTAAATCTTTACTATCATTTTGTACCATAAATAATGGAATGTTTTTTTCAGCACATAAGGAAGTGACTAATTTTTTATATGCTGGTTCTGAGCATACATCTGATAAGAAACATACTTTTGCTTCTTGAGATTCGATGGATTTTATAACTTCTCTAATTCCAATTTTTAGTCCGTCGTGTACATGAGCATTTTTAATAACCTACAAAAATTAAAGGAGAAAAAATATATATATATATATATATATATACATATACATTAAGGTTTTTTTTTTTCTTTTTTTTTTTTTTTTTTTTTTCCTTTTGACATATAATATGGATTTATTTAGCATAACAATATAAATATATATATGTAAATATAAATATTACATTCAAAATATATTCTGAAATATAATAATATATATATATATATTTATATTTAATTATTATTATTTTATAAATAATGATCTTACCTTTTGTATTGCTGTAACATTATCAAAAACAGCCTTTTCTTCAACTACTACATTATTATCAACACTTTCAACATCACTCATTTTGTTCGAAAAAATAAAATTTATTTATATAATTTGTAAATAATAATTAAATATAATAAAAATTAAAATAACAAAAGGAATATTTTAAAGAATTTAATATGAAGAAAATCAACAAGTGGAAATATTTTTTTTTAGTAAAAAAAAAAAAAAAATTCACAATGCTTTTTTTTTTATTATATATATATAAAATATTTTAATTAATAGAATATTTAAAAAAAAAAAAAAAATTTTTGGAAAAAAATATAAAAGAATAAATTTGTTTAAAAAATATAAGATATATAAAAATATAAATATATAAATATGTATAATAATATATATATTATAATATATGGTATATATATATTATATATATATTTTTTTTTAATATTTTATTATATATATGATTGAATGTATTTTATATTATGTTATTTATAGTATATACATATGTAATAATATATATATAATAAATTTTATTTAGGGCTTTTTAAAATAAAATAATAATAGTTATTATTATCAAATAAATATGTAATGTTCTATAATAATAAAATTTATATATCCCCCATAAATATTATTTTAGGTACTATATGGTAATATTATTATATACAATATTATATATAGTCGGAAAAATTACATACTTCAAAAATATAAATAACTAATATATAAATATTATCATTTTATTATATAATATTATATTTAATATATATATATATATATATATATATATATATATATATGCACATGTTAAATAATATATAATTTTATAGTACATATTAAAAGAAAAGGTTTCATTATAAATATATATATAATATATTATATTAATCTATACATATATTATATATATATATTTTTTTTTTGAATATAAAATTATTTATACATTTATATATTATTTTTAACATTTTTAAGAAAAAAAAATAAAGAAAATGAAAATTGGATAATGAATAAAGGATCAAAATGTACATATAATATATATATATATATTTATTTATTTTAAAAAGTAGGTATAAAAAAATTAAAAAAAACCTATTCCTTTTATACACTTATAATTATTCTTTAACCATTTTATTATAACTATTTTCAAATACTAATTTTAAATATAAATTTTTTTTTCAATTTATTTGGCATACTGTTTGAAATTTTTTTTTAAAGGAAAAAAAAAAAAAAAAAAAAAAAAAGAATTATTATATATTATATATTATATACATATAATAAAATAAATAAATGAACGATGAAACATAAAAGAAAAAATATATAATAAATTAAAATATATATATGTATATATTTTTTTATTTATATTTATTCATATTAGATCATTCTATTAATTAATTCGTTAATGTGAGTTTCTCTGTTTCCCCAGTCTCCTGGTCTTGGTTCGTTGAATGCATGTCTCTTTGCTTTGAATCCTTTTTTGGGTGGTTTTAATTTAAATGCCCATAAGAAATTATTAACTTTTTTAAAAACTGGTCCACAAGTATATAATTGATATACCATATCTTCAATTCCATGTACATTATATTTTCCTAAATGTTTTGAAATATCAGCATTATCTTGTATTTTTTTTCTTGCATATCTTCTTACTTTTCCAACTCTTACATAACCTCTCTTATATAATAATTTTCTTACAGTAGATAAAGTGGGGTATCCATAAGTAACATAAGGCTCAACAATCTTTAACATTTCTTTAGTTGCCTTATTTACTTTTACAAATACACCATTATGTACTTGTAATAATCTTAATAAACGAAAAACTGATCTAACCTTTGGAGGCAATTTGTTAACACCCTTTAATCTTATAACAAATACAACTTTCTTTTCAGCTTCTCTATAAAAACAGTTGTTTTTCCTTGCCTCTCTTTTTAATTCTATAATTTTCTTCCTTTCGTTTTCATATTCTTCTTCATACCTTAATGTTCTTTGTCGTAAGTCATTTCTCTTCTTTTTATTTATCTAAACAAAACAAAATAAGTGGAAACAAAAATTTATACAAACATATAAAATATATATACACATAAATATATATATATATATATATATATTTTTATATAATATTAAAAAATGAAGCTAAAGCGGGAACATATCATTCATATAACAATTTAATATACAACCAATATGTGTACATTATTATATTTAATAATATTTATTTTATTTTATTTTTTTTTTTTTCTTTTGTCCTTACTAATTTCAATGTTTTTATCTTTTTGCTAGCTGCTTGTTTTAACTCCTTATTTTTGTTAACCTTCTTAGCTCTCAAACTAGTCATATTTTTTCCTAATTCATTTTCGACTTGATTTTCATACCTATCCTATAATTATAAAAAAAAAAAAAAAAAAAAAAAAGGGGGAAAGAAAAAAATATATACATGTATTAAGGTATTGTTATATAAATGTATAATGTTATAACATATAATATCAAACATGTAAAAAAAGCAAACATAAGTTTATATATATATATATATATATATATATTATAATTATATATGAAAATTCTTAAAAATTATAATTTATATAAAATATTCATTTATTTTATTTTTTAATTTTTATCCTTACTGCCATTGTTAATATAAAAATGTTGAAAAGTTTATAAAATTTTAATTCTTTTTATATTATATATATATATTATTAATAAATCATATAAGAACTTATGAAAACTTATATTAAGAAGAAAAAAAAAAAAAAAAATTAAAATTATAATCTTTTATTTTTTACAAAAATCTACAAAAAATTTATTATCAATAAAAAAAGAAAAATTATAAAAAAAAAAAGAAAATATAATTTTTTAAAAAAAACAAGGAAATAAATAAAAATAAATAAAATATTTATATATCATACATACATATATAAATATATATATAATACATATATAATATTATATTATATATTATTTATATATTAATTATTCATATATATTTATATATATATAATTATATTGTTAAAATAATATATACTTATAAAAATGTTTAATGTGTTTTTTTTTTTTTTAATATATAATGATATATATATATATATAATATATTTACCTAATATTGCTTTTTACTTTTTATTCCCATATAAAATTAAGCCTATTAAAAATGATGACAAGCTCCTAAAAAAATATTATATATATTATGATATATACAAAAATAATTTTAAAATAAAATTTTGTTAAAAATTATTATTAATATTGTGAATTACATATTCATTTTTTTAATTAAAATTAGAGGTATATTATTAAGAAAAAATATATTATATATATAATTATAATATATATATACATAAAACCTAATAGGTAATATATAAATATATATTTTAGGGGTCATATGACCTAGGGGGAGATAATAATTATTAATGATAAATAAAAAATATATATCATAATATATATTATAAATAATATATTATTATTATACAATATATTAATTATGATATATATATATATATATATATTTTATTTTTTTAATTAAAATTATAATAAAAACTATAAGATAATAACAATTTCATTTTTAAAAATTATTATATGATTAATTTTTTTTTTTTTTTTTATTCAATGTTATATAATAAAGTTGTTTTATTTATAATAATAATTATTATTATTAATTAGTAATTATAAAATGATGGTGTTGTAAAACCAACATTAAAGAAACAATTTTGTTAAGGTTTTAAGAAAATACGAAAAAAAAAAGAACAATAAAATAATAAAACAAGTTAAAAAGAGAACAATCCAAATAATATATCATATAAAATACTTTATGTGTTCAATTAAAACTTAATGGGACATAATATATATATATATATATATTTTTATGTTATTCTTATTTCCAAAGGTTTTATTATTATACAATTATCATATTTATATTAATATGTCATATAAAAAAAATATGTGTTCTTTTATATAACTTATATTCTATAATAAGAGCGTAACAGATATGAATATCATATGTACTTTTTTTTTTTTTTTTATTTGTTTATTGAATCTTTAAATATATATACGGATTTATTTATTTATTTATTTATTAAAATAATTCATCATCAATAGGTATTATTTTCCCTCCCTCCTTTTGACGCATAAATATATATTCAAACAATATTATATTTATAAAAAATAATGATAAATCATTATATATATATATAATATATTGTTCTTTAAAAAGTTCAGGAGTAAAGAACGATTTTTTTTTTTTTTTTTCTACATTTCTACAATAATAAAATATATAAATACATATAATATAATAAGGTTTTCTCATAAAATATAGCTAAATTTCGAAATAATATACAAATAGCTTATTTATTTATTTATTTATTTATTTTTTTTTTACCTGTCTAAGTCAGGCAATTATAAATAAAAATTAATGTAAAATAATATATATATATATAACCTTATATTATTTTATTTTATTTTATTTTCCGATTTGCACACACACACATGAAAAAAAAAAAATATATAGGAACATTATAAAAATGCCGCTTTCCCCTTCAATGAAAAAAATAATACTTTAAATTGATACAATATAAATAAAATATATTATATGTTTCTTTCATTATATTTATTATGAATTAATTCATTGCTCTCTCTCTCTCTCTCTCTTTTTTTTTTTTTTTTTTTTTTTTTTTTTTGTATATAATGGCTGAATATAAAGACTTACAAACAGCAGGAAAAATGGATTCGTCCTTTTTTGTAAGTCGAAAGGAATTAATCGAATGGGTCAATAGATATTTAAAATTGAATATAACAAAAGTAGAACAATGTTCTAATGGAGCAATATATATACAATTATTAGATATTCTTTTTCCAAATAAATCAGTTTTACATAAAGCAAAATGGAATGCCAAAATGGAATATGAATGTATAATAAATTATAAATTAATCCAAAGTGTTTTTAATAAACTTGGTATAAAGAAATATATGGATGTAGACAAATTAATAAAAGGAAAATATCAAGATAATTTCGAATTCTTACAATGGTTTAAATCATTTTTTGAACGTATTATAGATTATAATAATGAGCAAGTAATTAATTATGACCCAATAGAAAGAAGAAAATTGTGCCTCTTAGGTGAGAGAGGAGATTATAAGCAACTTAATAATTATCTCCCCGAATGGGCCAAAACTGATATAAATGTTTTAAAAGAAAAAAAATATATATATAGTGATAATAATATAGGAACAAATTTAAACAAGACCAAAAACTTGGAACATAGGGATAGTGTTAATCGGGAGATTTCTATAGGATGTGGAAAAGGTACATCAAGAGGTATGAACAGTAATATTGTAAATAATAATATAAATAATAATGTGAATAATAGTGCAAATATTAATATAAATAATAATAGTGTGTCTAATAATGTAAATAATTATATTAATAGTAATTTGTATAGTGCCGTTACATCTTCTACTACAACATCATCAAATAATAACAATAATAATAATAATAATAATAATTATAATAATATTAACAAATTTGTAAAGAGCGAAAAAGGAACTATGCATATAAATTTAAACAATGATCATAATAACAATATAATTAATAGTAATAATAATACATCTTTGTTATCATCTAACAATGATATAAATATAAACATACATAAAAATAAAAATACATCTAATCATCATAATAATAATGTTAACAAAAGATTGTCTCTTTCAAATAATATTTTTTCGCAAGGTTCTTTATCCCATTATCATAATAAAGCCAAAATTTTAGAAAGTCAAAAAGATTACAATTCTTTAATGGACCAAAATAAAAAATTAAAAACACAATTAGAAAACAAAAATCAAGAACTTTTATTAATACAAAATAAATTAAAAGAAGAAGAAAATGAGAAAAAAATTCTTCACTTTCAAAAAAATTTCTATTATAATAAATTACGTTTTCTAGAATTGTTATGCAATCAGACTGACGATAGTTACATATTAATACATGACATACAACAAATCATATATGCTCGTGATAATACTTATTTTCATCACACTGTTTCACTAAAGGATAAAAATAATACAGAAGATAATGAATCTATAGAACCTAACAATACTAATGAATTGTCTCTACAACATACTATACCTCATAATGAGTCCCTTACATATAACACTCAAGGTTCGATAGACTACGCCACCTACTGTTCATAAGAGTAGGAAATGTAAAAATATAAATATATATATATATATATATTTATATTTATTTATGCTCATTATAATAAATCTTTTAATAATTAATAGTCTGTTAATTTAAAATCATTATATATATATATATATATAATTAGGATATTTCATTTTTTATTTTTTATTATTTAATTTTTTTTTTTTTTTTTTTTTTCTCATCCTCCTTTTTTGGAATATTACATTTTAATACGTGGAAAGAAAAAAAAAAATTTCTTTTCCATACAAACATATTCATATAAAAATATTTATATATATTAACACATATAAATTTTAACAATATGTGAATTTATTTATATAGACTTATGATAACTACAACCTCATAAATAAGATACATTCAAATACTTTAAGAATTAAGAATAGTATTATAATAAAGTTTTAAAAAAAAAAAAATTACAAAAAAATAAGAAAAACAATTAAAAGATAAAAATATTTATATGCAGATATTAAAAATATAGATAATATATATATATCAAAAGGTATATATTTTAAAAATATATATATATATATATATATTTATCTGTGCAATATTAATAGGCCATATTATATTACACCATGTGAACTATATCCCGTGTTATTATTTTTCTAATTTATTAAAATACGGATGTGGAAGTTTAGTTTCAATAACTTCATCTATGATTCCATATTGTTTTGCCTCTAGAGCATTCATATAATAATCTCTATCGGAATCTTTTTCAATCGTTTCAACTGACTGGTTTGTAAATGAAGATAGATAATGATATAGAACTTTTTTAAGATAAAGAATTTCTTTTGTTTGTATTTCAATATCTTGTGGATGACCAAAAGCGTTACCAAGAGGTTGGTGTATCATAATTCTACAATTAGGTAAAGACTTTCTTTTACCTTTTTTTCCACTAGCTAAAATGACTGAAGCCATAGATGCGACTAATCCAAATGATATTGTTTGTATATCGGATTTAATATAATTAAATATATCTAGGATGGCTAGTCCCTCATTTATGGAACCTCCTGGTGAATTAATATATATTTTAATATCATTATGATTTATATTATCTAAATATAATAATTGACTAATAAGTTCATCTGCTGTTTTTTTATTTATTTCATCTGTTAAATATATGATTCTTTTTTTAAAAAAATATAATTTGACATCTTTTTTCATGTCTTTAATATCATCATTATTCGTGATAATTTGTTGTTCTACTTTTGAATATTTCTTTTTTCTTTTTTTTTTATTAACTTCACAATTAAGATAATTATTATAATTATTATAATTATTATTTGTGTCATTAATATTATCATTAGTATTGGTATCTTCCATCATTCCTTGATCCTTTTTATTTATATATTTTTTTTTTGGATTTATATTATCATTTGATATAATACAGTCATTTTTTATTTCAAAATTTAAATCTTCGTTTTTTAAAATGGATCTTTTATTATTTTCTTTTTCAATATCTAGGTTATAATTATTTCCAAATGCTGATGAGCTATTATGTGAGTTTATTTTCCTTACCTTTTTTTTATAATTTGTATGTCCTTGATCATATTGTAAATTATAAGTTAATATTTTCCCTATGTTTTGTTTAATAATTTCATTTTTTTTGGATAATGGTATGAATGTTAAAATATTCGAGTTCTTTATACTTTTTTTAGTTTGTATTTTCTTATTTTTTAATAAGATCAAAAATAGGAATAAGAAGAAATATATCATTTCTAAAATAACCAGATTTATGTGCAAACATTCAAAAAGTCAACACAAAAAAAAAAAAAAAAGAAAAAAAAAAAAAAAATATATATATATAAATATATATATATATTATATATTTGTATGATTACTTTTACAATAGTTCTAAAAAAGGTAAACATACACTAATGATTTATCATTGTATATATAAATGTTATAAATAAATAAATAAATATATATATATATATATATATATAATATACACTAAACAAAAAAAAAAAAAAATGGGATGATAAAAAAAAAAAAAAATACAAATATTAATATATTAAAAATAATATACTTATATAATAATGTGTATCTAGTTTAAGAAATTTTTTTTTTTTTTTTTTTTAAATGCTGACTTATAAATATATATACATATATACATATATATATATATATATATATATATATATATATATATATATAAGGAAAAAAAAAAAAAAAATTGCATATCTAAATATACACAACCTTAAATTGAACCATTTTAAAAATAAACAGTTACAACAAAATGTTATATACAAATAATAAGATATAAAAAGAATATATACATATATATACATATATATATATATATATATATTCAAAAGAGTGTTTATATAATATTTACATTTCAGAGTCATATATGGGTTTATTAAGGAACCTAAATTTTTATAAATATCTTTCCTCAAAGATTATCACAAAATTTGTCTCTTCAAATAATTATATTTTCCTTTCTCTCTTTTTTTTTTTTTTTTTTTTTATTTTCCTATGCTTGTTCCTTTTTTCTTTTTTTTCTTTTTTAAGCCCATGCAGTTAAGTAGCTTAACCGAAGAATTTCTGAAATAAAAAATATATATATATATATATATATATATATATATATATATGTGTATATAAAATAAAAAAACGTGGTAATATATCATATTTTTAAATATATTATAAAAAAAAAAAAAAAAATATATTATATTATGAATGAATAAAAATAACAAAGGTAGTTATACTTATTAAGGACTTCTATAATTTTTAAATATCTTAATGTGGCAATTTTAGCTTCTCCTATAAAAATGAATAAATAAATAAATACACACACACACACATATATATATATATATATATATATATATATATTTTACATACAAAAAAAAAAAATAATAAAATGTGTTGTATCACAACTTGTGATATTAATTTTTTCTTTTATATTATACCTGTTTGTCCAAATACTTGTAAATTCATTTTCAACAGTTCTGACTTCTCCACAGGGAAACAGCTAAAATAAGAATAAAATAAAAAATAAAAAAAAAATAAATGAATATGATATAATTAATATTGCTAATGTGTGTATATAACCAAATAAATAAATATATAAATAATATAATTATATATATATATATATTATCATGTGTGATATAACATATCTTTTTTGTTAATTTCGTTTTTATTTTTACTTTCCAGATTTCATGGCTATATCATATAATGCCTTATAAATCATATTAATATCTTCCAATTTTGCTCGCCTTCTTATTAAATATGGTACTGATTGAAATGTGGCCTCATCAATTGCTGTAAAGTAGTTTTCTTTCTCATTTATATTTTTCAATTCATCATTTTCTTTATTATTCATATTATTTTTATTATTCATATTATTTTTATTATTCATATTATTTTGTTTATTCATATTATTTTTATTTTCCATATTATATTTATTATGTGTACCATTTGTATATAAATCTTCTTTTTCCATTTCACGATTTTCATTTGGACCATTATAAGAATTTAAATCAAAATCATTTAAATTACTATTCTCATTATACATTTTATTTATATTTTCTTCTACTGGTAATTGTCTATCCATATATCTTTGTTGATAATCTTGAAAGATTAAATTATTTATTTCATTGTAATTTATATTTAATAAAAATTGTTTGATATTTTCATAAAAATAGTTCTTAAGTAATATTTCAGAGCTATTATATTTATCAAAATAAGTTGTAGGAATATTTAAATTATTTTCTAAGTTCACTAAAAAATTATAATTCTGCATTTGCCGATGTAAATAATTTATGCTTCTATTTTTCTTTATATACAAATTATCTAACTCTTTGTGTATATTCTCTAAATCTTTTTTTATTCTATCAAAATCTTTTAATAAATAATATGGATTTATATTATCTTCGTATATTTTCTCCATCTCATCTTTTAATTTCCTTTCTATCAATTCAATGTCACTGTTCATATTTAAAAACTGAAATTAAAAATATATATATATATAATAATATAAAATAATAATAAATTGTCTTACACATATACAAAATAATCTTACATAAATGAGTAGGAAAAAAGAAAAAAATTTTTTTTTTTTTTTTTTTTTTTATGCACTTATAAACATATGACTATATATAAAGCATATAATCCTCAATTTTGTTTACCTTTTCCTTTAATGTCTCTATTGATAACTCCATTTTTTTCTCTTTTTCATACAAAAATGTATATATATAAATATATATATATATATATATATATATAATAATTTATTTTATTACAACAATGTTGTATATATTTGTCTGTATGGATAACAACAATATGTTATATTCTTTCCTTTCTGAATGTTAAATATAAAAAAGTAAAAGGATTTAAAAAAAAAAAATAAAAAAAACAATAAAACAAACACAATAAAATAAAGGTGGCTAAAACAAAAATGTATGTAAACAACCCATACTAATTCAAATATATATATATATATATATATATTAGTTATTTTTTGTATTCTTTTCCATAAAAAATACTTGTAAAAATATATATACATATATATAAATATATATATATATATATATTTATATTTATTTATTAATATATAAAGGAATAACGTTTATCCCTACTTTATTCACAACTTAATAATTGTAAATCATTTTTCATTTTTATCATTCACAATTTATACTTTTAAAAATAAAACAAATTAAATGTGAATATTTATTAAATTAATGAATGTTCACAAGTGATAATAAAAAATAAAAAAAAATAAAAAATAAATAAATAAAAAAAAAAAAAAAAAATTATAAAAAAAAAGTACACATATAAATATAAAACCCTTAATTGTAAGAATACAAAATGTATACATATATGTATATATATTTATATATATATATATAAATTAATTTAGTATTATTTTTTTCTTTACACATAATACTTAAATCGTTATGGTTGTATTTGAATTTTTTTTTTTTTTTTTTTTTTTTTTTCTTAATCCTTCATATGTAGTTCATATTAAAAAAATAAAAATAAATAAATAGATTAAATAGGTATAAAAAAAAATATATACATATAAATAAATAAAATATATATATATATATGTAATATATTGTTATTTTTGCGTACTTTAAATATTTTTCGTACACCTTCAATGTAATTGTAATTTTTATTTTTTAATAAATCAAAAAAGAAAACACAAAAAAAGATAGAAAATGGAATGTAATTGAAGTACACACAAAAAAAAAAAAAAAAAAAAAAAAAGTACAACAATGGAGAAGACTGATATAGGATATTTAAAAATTGAAGATACAATTAAAAACAAATTGTTTTCTAATAATTTAAAAACAAGTATAGCACATAAGAAAATGAAACAATTATAATATATATATAATAAATATATATATGTATGTATGTATTTATGATTTTTTTTTTTTTTATATATAGTTGAAGAGCTGAGCATGAATTATCTGGAAAATGTCAATTTTAAGGTTGGAAAGATATAATCCTCCTATATATTTATATTACACATAAAAATATATATATATATATATATATATATATATATATATATATATATATTTATTTATTTATATATATATATATGTATATATTTTTTATCACTTCCATCTTGTAGGAAATAAACTTCATAC
This sequence comes from Plasmodium sp. gorilla clade G2, assembly GCF_900097015.1. NCBI lineage: Eukaryota > Apicomplexa > Aconoidasida > Haemosporida > Plasmodiidae > Plasmodium > Plasmodium adleri (nom. inval.). Next base: position 244,032 of record NC_041695.1, read on the forward strand.
AGTCAGAAATTTTCAAACAACATATCAAAGAATTAGGATTAAAGGAAACACAAGAAATAAGTGGTATAGAACAAAATATACAATCAATTAAAAGATACTATAAAGATATATATTCTATAAGTGATAATGAAACATATTGTAAGAGAAAGAAAAGAAATACATATTGTAATAATATGAATAATTCTGATGGTTTTAATGGGAATGATAAAGACCTTTCTTCGTCCTCGTCATATAATTTGTCATCTGATAAATCATGTGATATATCATGTGATATATCATCTGACATATCATCTGAAATATCATCTGACATATCATCTGAAATATCATCTGAAATATCATCTGGCATATCATCTGATATGTCATCAAATATGTCAAGTTTTTCTTCCAGCTCATCATTAATGTCCTCCATTTCTCACACACATCCTAGGATGTCTAATTCTTACGATGAACTAACACATGAAAATAATACAAATATCTACACATCCATTATATATAATAATATTAATGATTATGTGTATGATAAAGACAAGAATAATAAAAAAACTCTTAGATATATAAAAAAAAACTCATTAGAAGAAAATTTTTTGATATATTCAGACTTTATGAAAAAGAATATACAAAATAAAAAATATTATAAAACAACAATTGAATCTTTAAATGATCTATTATGTGATGGTATAGAAACATCACAGTTATATTATTTTTATGGTGAAAAAACAAAAATAAATAAAATTATTCTGGTCAATTTATTGTATGATATAATTCTTAACAATAAATATGAGGAAAAAACTTTGTCCATCAATAAAGAGTCCATAATATTTATACACTTTAGTCATATTAATGATATATCTAAAATACTTCATATTATAACAAATAAATTAAAAAAAAATAAAACAGAAACATGTCATATAAAATACGATGATATCCTACAACATTTTTGTATGTTGCGAATTAAAAATATTTCAGATCTGATATCTTTTTTATCATATATCAAGGAACATTCTTTGAAAAATAAATGGAATGTATATTGTGATAATAAAAATTATAATAAAGAGGAAAACTACAAACAAAATAATAATTGCAATAATAATGTACATATAAAGGTGGAACACCCAAATAAAGATAATACTGATAAATATAATACTGATAAATATAATACTGATAAATATAATACTGATAAATATAATACTTATAAATATAATACTGATCAATATAATAATTATATACATGACAAAAATGATAGATTTAAAAACATTTCTTGTATAGCCATATATAATTTTACTAATTTACTAAAAAATATAAATATCAATAATCCATTTGATTATTTTTATTTAGTAAGAGAATTAAAAATCGTAGCAAACATGTTAAATATAGCTATCCTCATTTTTGATGTGTCAAAACATGAAATAGTGGATAGCATCCACAATAATAAAAATAATAACAAAGAATTAAAAATGAAAAATATAACAACTCAAAATGATAAAGAATATAACAACAATAATAATAATTATTATTATAATAATAATAATAATAAGTGTGAAAGTGAGGGAAAAAATCATAATAAAATTTGCCAGAATTATATTAATCAATCTTATCAAGATATAAACCATGAAACTCATAGTCATATAATAGATAATAAAGATATTATATCAACACAAAAAAAAAAAAATATATATATGACAAACATAAAACAAAATAATATTAATATTGAAAATTATTCCAGTGATACTACTAGTAATGATACCATTATCTATGAAGAAAATTCATATAATAGTAGCCTTTCTGATTTAACAGACTTAAATATTAATAATAATATTTCAAATAATCAATATATAAATCATAATTCTTATACTATTAATAATCATAGTAACCATATTATAAATACCATTCAACAAAAGAATGATTATATAAATTTCTTTTATAATGAAAATATGTCTTTTCGTATTAACAAAATACCTTTACCATTTCAAATTTATAACAACTTCAATATTGTTATACAAATTGACCTTATACAAAAAATCAAAAATAAAAAATTCATTAGATTTACTCTTATCAAATCACAAAAAAATATTAAATATCTCTATTCTTATTCGTGTATTAAAAAAAATATATTAATTGATATGTAGCATAAAAATAAATAAATAAATATATATATATATATATATATATATATATATATATTATATATATGTATTTTTTTTTTTGTGTGTGTTATTTTTTATTTTTTATTTTTTTTTTTTGGTATACTCACATTTATGCTACATATGTTATTCATTTCATAAATACAAAAAAATATATAATAACATAACATATACATGTATTCATATGTGTGTAAAAACATTCTATATTTACATATTTATTTAATATATCTATTTTTTTCTATATGTCCTTATAAAAAATAATTATTGCTCTTAATGTGGCACACTTTGTAAATTAGTACATTAAAAAGATGTATATTAATTTAGATAAACAAAACATAAAAATATTTTAGCGGATCCAGAGCTGTAAAATTAAAAATTTATATATGTATGTATATTTCCATTAGTAGTTATTAATTTGGATATATATATATATATATATATATATATATATATGTATATTTATTTATTTATTTATATTTATTTTTTAAAATAATTCTTACTCATCATCGTTGTGTATACTACAGTCCATAAAACTAGGTAAGAAAAAAGGAGAACCACTCTTTACATTTTTTGATTCTTTTCCTATGGTCAGCCTAACATTGTCTCCTTTATATATATATCCATACTAAAAAAATAAAAATAAAATATAATAAATAAATAAACATATACATATATTATAGTATCAATTATATATATTCATTCAATAAAAACTTATTTTATATTACTATTAAGTTGTGTAAAATATTTCCTAATTCTATTGATCTTTTTTTCGACAGTATAACATTTGTTGTTCTGCTTTGAGCTGTTAATATCATTGGACCAAACTGAAAAGCATAACAAATAAATAAATACATACATATATATATATATATATTATATGAATTATTTAAAAATATAATTTTTAAAATATCAAGATAATATATATAAATAAAAATTATATTCCATCATACCTTGACGCCTGATATTTTTTCCCAAACTGCATCTGCCGGATGATATGAAACTCCTACAAAATAAATAAAGACAAACATATATATAAAAATATATATATATATATATATATTTATTTATTTATATGTGTTTTTTTTTTTTTTTTTTTTGTCTTATTACTGTATGAAACTGTCTTGTTATTTTCATCAATAAACGTTGAATATCCAGGATCACTTTTATTCTCATCTCTTGTATCCTCATTTACATTAAGTTGATCATTATTTTGTTTATATTCATTAGTTTGCTGCTCAATATCTTTTTTTCTTCTTCTTCCTCTTCTTTTATGAATTTTTGGAAATTCTTTCTCTGAATGTTGTCCTTCTGATTCACTTACAGTGGACCTTGTATTCTTTTTATTATTTCTATTCATTTCTTCTTCATCTTCATAAGAAAAATCATCGTTTTGACTTTTCTCTTGTTCCATATTTCTATAATAAAAATTTGGATCCACATTATTTCCTTGTTCGTTATCATGATTATTAAACATGGGTCCCAATTGCTCTTCATTCATGATTCCATTGTAATTATTATTCATCATATTTGGTACTACATATAAGGAAGGATTCAATGGTTTATTTGTATTATTATATAAAGAAGGGTGATTAAATTGTTGATTCATAGTCATACTTAAAGGTTGATTTAATTGGTGATTCACGTGTTGATTTAACTGATGATTCATGTGTTGATTTAATTGGTGATTCATTTGTTGATTTATATGTTGATCTAATTGGGTATTCATTTGTTGATTTATATGTTGATTTATTTGTTGATCTAACTGTGTATTCATTTGTTGATTCATTTGTTGATTTATATGTTGGTTTATTTGTTGACCCATTTGTTGATTTATTTGTTGACCCATTTGTTGATTTAAATGTTGGTTTATTTGTTGACCCATTTGCTGATTTATATGTTGGTTTATTTGTTGACTCAGTTGATGATTCAATTGCTGGTTAATCGGTTCAGCTAGCTGTTGTCCTATCGTCTGAGGTGGTGGAATTACCTGATAATTTATTGCCTGACCAAGGGGTTGCACCACTTGATGTCCTAATGGTTGTACGACCTGCTGATCTAAAGGAAGATTTATAACAGTATTGGCTAGTTGATTATTAAATGGTGGATTCATAATTGTATTAAGATTAGTAGTATATAAAGGTTGATTGATATCATTTACGAGATTATGATTCAAATTATTTAAATTCATATTTTGAATATTTGTGTTAGTAGCTTGATATGATGAAGAAGCATTACTATTACTAGCCAAATCATTCGGTTGTGTTTCTTCCGGTGGTGTTTTTTTCATTTTAGGTCGTCCCCTTTTTCTTTTAACAGGTGGTGGTGGGTTATCATTAGTTTTATTTATGTTTTCCAAGTTATTATTATTTTGAATATTATTATTTGTAATAGGTACATTTGGCACTATATTTGTAGGAACAACATTGGTAGGTACAACATTGGTAGGTACAACATTGGTAGGTACAATATTAGTTGGTATAACATTAGTTGGTATAATATTAGTTGGTACTACATTAGTTGGTATAATATTAGTTGGTACTACATTAGTTGGTACTACATTGGTTGGTACTACATTAGTTGGTACTACATTGGTTGGTACTACATTGGCTGGTACTACATTAGCAGTTACAATATTAGCTGGTACAGTTGTAGTAGGAACAACCATTCCATTAATATTTGGTAATACATAATTGTTCATATTATTATTGACCATATTTAAATTATTCATATTATTTATATTTTCCTGATCATCTTTGTTAGTTTCGTTTATAATATTTCTTGAGTTTTCTTCTCTTTTCTCATCACTTGGTTGGATATTTTGTTTATCTGGTAGGATATAATTATTTTTATTTTCATTCATTTCTCCAACATAATTCATAGGGACATTGTTTGGATATATATTTCTTTGATTCATTAAATGATATCTATTATTATTATTATTATTATCCACACCATCATCATTATTATTATTATTATTACCATCATCCGTCGGATGCATATTATTATATAACATATTATTATCATCCATATTATTATCATGATCATCATGCATTTTAACTTTTGTATGCATGTAATCATCATTATAATTTAAATTGGAATCATTTAATTCATTATCTTGATAATAATTTTTATCATATGCTCTTCCTTCTTCTATTCCATAAGGATGTTTGTAATATACATCATGCTCATCAATATTATTATGATTATCATAATTATTATGTTTATATTTATTGTTATACAAATTATCCTTCATTATTAATTTAGTATATTTTTTTTGATTATAAGATGAAGAAATATCATCATATAAATAAGAAGAATCTTTATTATCATATTCTTTATTCATGTTAGATGTGTATTTATTTTTCTGATCAACCATTTCGTATGGATAACTATCAAGATATACATTTTTTTCATTTTTATAATATTCATTTCTATAAATATAATTTTTATTATATTCCTGATTATTTATTAAATAATTTCTTTCTTTATTATAATACATGTTATCCATTTTATTTTTTTTTTCGTCTCCCTCCAGTTCATTATTATTAACGTTGAACTTATTATTTTGTTGGTTGCTAAGTCGATTTTCATGTATATATATATTCCTATTCCTATTCATATTATTATTTAGATTATCTGCATCTTCAATTGTATTATATTCATTCAATAGTTCATTATGTTTATAATACATCTTATTTTCATCTATATGTTTAAATGTCGTATTTTTATTTTTATGCATCATTCGATATTCTTCTTCTCCAGATTCTAAATTTACATTTTCATTATCTATCTCATCATTTTCTTCTCTTCTCTTATAACTTTTCTTTGATACATTTTTTAAATATGTTGTATTATTGGTTCCTCCTACAATATGATGATTATATGCATAACTATTATTATCATCGTATATATTATTTTTATCAAGGTTATGTTTATCTTTATCTAAGGTATGTATTTTTTCATCCACACTATTATTCTTATTATTCTTATTATTATTATTATTATTATTATTGTTGTTGTTGTTATTATTATATATATAATCATCTTCATCACCCTTTTTAATACCAACCTTTTCATCATATGAACCATATCGTTTTAATCTTTCTGCTTCATAATAATTATTTAAAACATTTCCTTTATTATAATAATTTTTATTCATATATTTAGATTTATGTATATTATCTTCATCATCATACAAATTATATTGATCTCGATTAACATTATAATATCTATCATCATATGGATTATCTATATATTTATCATCATTATAATGAACCTGACCATATGGTTCATTTTCTTTATTATCATTATTTTTTATAAACATATTTTTTTCATTATATTTTACATTTTTATAATAATACGAATTTTCATTTAATTCATTTTTCTTATCATTTCTATCAGATATATGATTATAATAATCATTATATCGTGGTGGAACATCATTATAATAATCTGAATAATCATCTTCTCTATAATATATATCAGAATCTATATTAGAATATTTTTCTTTATTTGTATATTTTGAAACATTTTCATATCCCTCATCACTATTTAATTGTTTATATTTCACTCGTTTATCGCTATTATATCTAGCCATTTTATTATCTCTTTTAAGAATATAACCTTCACTAAATCTATTATTATAATTTGAATAATTCTTCGATTCACTATTTTTATCATTCGTATTTTCATGATATATATGTTCATCTTGATCTACTACATCATGGTGATGTTCTATTTTGTTTTTATCATTATGATCATATCTCTTATCATATTTATAATGATGACGATGATGATGACCATCACCATGGTCATACATTTTATTATATTTATGATGATGAGTATCACCATGGTCATACTTCTTATTATACTTATGATGATAAGTATCACCATGGTCATACTTCTTATCATACTTATGTTCATCATCATGATCATCATTAATTTTTTGAAAATTCTTTTCATTGATCATGCTTCTCCTTATTTGTGTAATTCTTCTTATAAAGCTTTGTTTATTGTTTTTCTCCTCTCCCTTATTAATATTAACTACCCTATAAATATTTTTATTTAGTCTTATAGCTTTTTCTTCATTATCATTTATAATAGGTACCATTTCTTTATTAAATAATTTTTCACTTTTATTACTCTGATCTGAATGATCACTATTATTATTGGATACCATAGAATGTATATTTATATCATCATTACTAACATTTAGATTTTCTTTAAAATAATGATCTTTTAAGAAACCATTTTTTTTATTTTTTTTTATATTCTTGTTCATTATATCATAATAATCTTCATTTGATCCTCCTTCTACTTTATAATAATAATTATTTTTTTCATCTTTCTTATTATGAATAAGTGGTGAGTTCTTTTTCTCTTCATTTTTTTCTAATAATAAATTATTGTGTTCTCTTGCATGTTTATGTATACCATTGATGCTAGTCCTTGTTTTTTTCTTCTTACATATTTTATTAGGTGTAGAAAAAGAATAACATGAACCAAGAGTCGAAATATCATTATCAAAATAAAGTTCCTCTTCTTTATCTGAATCAAAAAAAGATGACACGTCATCATCTACATAACTTATTCTGCTTAACGTATTGTCAAGATTTTCATTTAATAATTGGGAGCTGTTTAATCTGTATATTCCACATATATTATCACTCTGGTTATTACTATTATTAATAATATTATCAACATTATTACTATCATTATTATAGTCTTCTTTCTTTTTTAATTCTTCATCAACTGATGCATTTAAATGATCATTAAAATTACTAAAATTAAGGCTCTCATTGTTTTCCCTATCATAAAAATAAAAAAAAAAAATAAATATGTATAATGTCAAAATGAATATATAGATATATATCTATGTGTGTATTTATCTATATATCTTTTTATATTCAAACATAAAAGTAATTGTTCCTTTTTTTTTTTTTTTTTTTTTTTTTTTTATATATATTATAAAAAAACTTACAAGGACGCTAATGGCTTCCTTTCTATAACAGTAAATAGACCATTACTAGCCGTTGATTGGTCAAGTCTCTATAAAAATTAAAATGTATACATATATATAAATATATATATATATATAAAAATATATACATATATTTATTTATATTTTGATTTATAAAAAAAAAAATGTCTTAATAGATACATATAAATACAATATATATGTGTATATTTATACATATATATATTTATAATTTTCTTCTTTAAACTTACAAATTCGGTTTTCTTTTCATTATTCATAATTAAAAATATATATTTTTTTATAATTAAAATAAATATATATTTAAAAAAATAATAAAGTGGACAGGGGCAAAAAAAATAAATGTGTATGTTTTATTATAGCACTTGAATATATTAACAATGAAATATTAATAAATATTTATATAAAGGTCAATACATACATATATATATATATATATATATATATATATATTATATTGTTTATATTACATTTATTTTATATATTTATGGCCTTTTTGTATTTTGCTCTTTCCAAAGAAATAACAGTTTGATTTTTTTTTAAAGCGTACATATAAAACTGAAATGCAGTTTTTTTTTTTTTTTTTTATTAAGAGTTCATATGTGTATATATATTACATAATATTTATTAAATATAAAATATATATATATAATTATATATTCATCACAATATTCTAAACAAAAAAAAAATATATATTTATATATATAATAAAATAAATATTATAATTTATTGAACATTATTCTAAAATTAAAAAATCATATCTCTCTAAAAAAAAAAAAAAAATAATAAAAATAAAATAAATATATTATACATAATTTATTTATAATATAAATATTTTATTTTCGTGTATTTTTATTTTACATAATATATTTATATATATATGTGTATTACATATGCAAAAATAAAATGAAAAAAATAAATATATATTATATTAAATTATAAATAAAATAAAAAATTTTATAAAAAAAGAAAAAAGAAAATTTTTTATTTTCTCTACTTGTGTGTTTTACGAAGTATTTATTTATAATAAAAAAAAAAAAAAAAAAAAAAAAAAAAAAAAAAAACATAATAATATATAAAATAATATGTGTTATTATTATTATATATATAGTATATTTTTTATATAGTATATAATTTTATTTTATATTTTTATGTGCATATCATTTATTATATATATATATATATATATATAATATTTATTTGTCCTCTTTCATTATTGGTTATAAGAGAAAAAAATGGTTATTTTTATTTATGTTTAAAAACAAAAACAAAAAATATATTTTTTTTTTTGTAATACTTTTTTATAATTATTATGTAAAAATATAATTCTTTATAATAATTATATATTTGAGAAAAAAAAAAAAAAAAAAAATACATACGAAGATAAAAATATATAGGGAGCAATGAATAATAAACGAAGTTCATTTTTTTTCCATCATATTTTATATTAGTATAAAGTTAGATGTAAAAATTAATCATCTGTCCTTTTTTATTTTTTTTTAAACCTCTGAAAAGTAAAATATAAATATATATTTATAAAAAATAAATTATATTTATTTGAAATAAAATATTATACTTTTCTTTTTTCTCACCCAGAAAGGTTATATGAAAAAACCTTCAACATATATAATATATATATATATATATATATAAGGAAGAGCATAAAATTAGAAATAAAGTATTATTGTAATAATCATACAAATAAAAAAAAAAATAATAATAATAAAATAAAACAATGTGTCATGTTTTAAAAATATTTAAATGTTCTTATTAACAAAAAAAAAAAAAAAAAAAAAAAAAAAAAAAAAAAAAAAAGTATCATTTTTTAAGTGTATAAAAAAAAACAACAAATTACTTTTCTCCTTTTTATTAAAACAATTTTAACAATTTGTTTAAAAATGTTCTTTAAAAAAAATTCTATTATTCTATTTCAAATCTTAAGATGATGTTATAAAATTTTTTTTTTTTTTTTTTTTTTTTTTTTCCTAATATGGAAAATATATATTTATATTGGAACTTCAATGAATAAATATATATATATATATATATATACATATATATAATATTTTTAATATTACATCTATGTACCTTTTAATGAGTAAATTTTTAGTCTGGATAATAATTTTTGGTAATTTTTTTTTTGTTCATTTTTTTTCATGTTTTCAAATTCAAAATAATAAGATAGGGCATGTATTAACATATGACTATTTGAAGAAGCAAAAAATTAATAACAAACATAATACATTTTTATATAAAAATGATAACCTAAATAAGTTATTAAATAGAAAAAGAAAAAGGTATACATTATTTTACAGAAGTAAAAAAGAAAAAGATATACAAGAATCGGGTTATTTGTACCCTTTTGATCATCTAGAAAAGAAAAAAACAAAATTCCCTCCAGATCCTTATATTCCTAGCGAAGATGAAAAAGATAGCTCAATCGACATATTTCAAGACAAGATGAATGATGATGATTTAATGACATATGAAGATGATGATGATGCCAAAAAATATTTTGGAAAAACGACTTTTAACAGACCTAATATTGTTCAGAAGGATGAAGATTCTGAGGATGAACAAGATGACGATTTGGATGATCAAAATGGTGACCCCATTAATGAACCTACTAATGAACCTATTAATAAAACAATTGATGAACCCATAAACAGTCCAAATTATCAACAAGATACACAATCAAATATTATCGTCGAAGAAGAAAACAATACATACAAAAGCGATATTGAAAAAGAAATAATAAACATAAACTTTTATTCTTGTGAAGAAAAAAAAATTGCATGTGAAATGATGAAAGATCAAATATATTATTTACTTCATTCTAGTATGGATAAAACATTTATTGAAACATTTAATATAAATATTGAATCACACATAGTTCCAAGTGAAAAAAGGATTTGCGTTTCTTATAATATGAAAAGTCATAATTTTAAAAAATGTATATCTAATTTATCTGACTTAATTGAATTTTCTAATAAATTAAAATATGTCTTAGATGAAAAAATTCATAAATTATATTATGAAGATAAAAATAATGAAAATGCTTATTTAAATAAAGCCTTAAGAAAAGAATTAGAAATTGGTAAAAAAGAAAGAGATGTTACAAACTTATCTAAAAAAAATTTACAAATGAGTATTGAATCATCTTTAAAATTAATAGAAAAGTGTATACAAAATATGTATAAACAAAATTATGAAATAACATTACATGATTTAAAATTAGCTTATAACATGTTACCATGTAAATATTATGGTTATTTCCTATCTAATCTATGCTCAACCATATCTACATTGTCTTATTATGTAAACGATTTACAAGGTACATTTAATTTTGCCTTAAAATCTATAAAATACGAACCCAAATATAGCGTTGCATGGAAATGCTTAGGTGATGCCTATAGAAGCTTTAGAAAATTTTGGCAAGCAAAAAATTTTTATGATATAGCTATATATTTAGGATATAAAGATGAGAAAGGAGAAAGATTTGAAGATATTGTTCAAGAGTTGAATAATTTAACAGAAAATGCACTGAAAAATGTAGATTTATTAAAAGAACATATGAACAATTCTACAAATATAATAATCAAAAAGAATATTGGAATTGTTCTAAATAAAAATCCAGATTCAATAGGTGGTTGTTATGTATCTTACATAATAGAAGGAAGTAAAGCTAGTAAAAAAAATTTTCATCATGGAGATCAAATTGTTGCATTAAATAATCAAGTTACATATGGAAAAACAATTGATTTGTGTTTAAAAGCATTCCAAAAAAATGATGGTACTTATGATATTATATTTTTTAAGGGAAATATTATAGAATTGTATGGTTTAAAGGCTTATAAATATTTAATGAAAAATGATTTATTCTATGCACTTTTTGAAAATGAACAAATTGTATCCTTTAAAAGAAATGAAACTATTTTATTTGATATGAAGGGCTTTGGCACATTTTCTGAATATGGAATGTCAAAAGGGGAATTTGTATAGTGCATTTAAAAGGGGGCAAAATAAATAAATAAATATATATATATATATATATATATGTGTGTGTTTGTGCGTGTTTTATGTATGCTTCTAATAATATATACATTGTGAAATACCAATAAAGGCATTAAAAATTAGAATTAATTAAATACCTTTGTTTGAATATTTTTATATAATGTGGCTATTTATGAAAAGGTTTATATAAAACAGCCATTTTTGAAAAAAAAAAAAAAAAAAAAAAAAAAAAAAAAAAAAAACGAAATAATTTACCTGAACTGTTCATGTTAAAATTACAAAACAGTATAAATTTTTATTTTATTTTTTTTATTTTTTTTTAATATTAAATCAAATCTATGATTATCTCACACATAAATATATTTGTGTATATATTTATTTATATTTATTTTTTTTATATTTTTTATTTTTTTTTTTTTTGATTTTCTTTTTTGTAATAGTAATAATTTCTTTAATCATTTAAAATATATTTATTTTTTAGATTTGTCATTTGAGAGATAGAATGACGTTTGGGTGTCATTTAAATTATAGATTATTTTGTGTATTATAAAAATAAATATTTATAAATTTGCTAAAGGTTTAACATGATCCACACATATATATATATATATATATATATTTTTATTTATTATATATTTTTTTTTTTGGTGTTTTTTTTTGGGAATACAAAATTTTGTCATACAAATTAATATATTTATGATAATTTTCGATATCCCTTTTTGTCCACTTATTGATAGGTGTGTTTATACTTTGATTTTTATTTGTAGAATTATTTTTGAATTTTTGTTTTAATTTTTGTATATGTATTGGTATATCACAATCAGTTAAGAATGATTGATAATTTTGTTCGTATGTTTTTCTTAGAGGTATAGAAAATAATTTATTTTCTTTAAAAAAGAATAATGCTAAGAATTTAATTGCACTTAATTGAATTGTTAATCCAGGATAAATTGGTCTATATTTTCCTAATTCATATAATGCATGACATAAAATTTCATATAAATATGTTTTTAAATATATTAATGTATTAAGATCATTTTTATTTTTCAATTGTTGTAGAATGATATCGAAAATATTTTGATTATTTAAATAATCATTATAATTATTTATAAAATGTTCCATTTTTTCTTTATTTTGAAATATATAATATTTATTATCATATTTAATACAATAATTTCTATCTCCTTTAATAAATTGTCCTTCATCATTTAATGAGACTAAACAAAATCCTTCATTTTCAATTGGTATAATATTATTATTATTATTATTATTATTATTAATAATACTATCAAGGTTCTTAATTTGTTCCAATTTTTTAAATGATGAATCATCTACATTTATATATTCAGTTGGATTTTTTTCAAAACTAATTACATCATCATATGTATTAACCAAATAAAATGAATTATTATGATATATAGTATAATTATCATATATATTACATTTTAATAGAATTTGTTTTTTTTTATATGTAACTAAACAATAATTGTTGAATTGTATTTCTTGTTCATAATTTTCTTTTTCATATATATTATAACCTTTAAAATATGCTGGTTTATTATTATATTTATATCTATTATATTTTTGATATGATTTTATTTTTTCTTCAATCTCGTTAGTAATTTTACATTTCAATTTCCATGAATTACTGTATTCAATATAAATTATATTCTTATATTTTGTTTTTTCAATTTCTTCTTCTATAATAGGTATAAATTGTAATAAATTATAATAGGAATCATCTTCATTTTTATTATTTGATAATATAAAAGATGTATTTGTAATTGTATTTGTATTTGTATTTGTAATTGTATTTATATTTGTATTTGTAATTGTATTTATATTTATATTTGTATTTGTATTTGTATTTATATTTATGTTTATATATTTTTTTTTTTTTTCATCATTAATCATATACATATTAGAACCATCATAATAATTATTTTTTATATTATTATGAATATGGTGATTTATTTTCATATCACTTAATATACATTTATCATTGTCTTTATTAATAATTTCATTATTATTCTTTTCATGATGTTTTATTATAAATATTAATTGAGGTATATATTTCTTGTTTTGGGTATATAAAAGAAAATATAATTGATTTTTATTATAAGGTATATTATATAATATACATCCATGTGATAAAACATCATATTGATTTAATCTAATAAGAAGTATTTGCATTAATATATTATCATTTATATTATTTGTTTGTATATATTTTTCATATTTTTTTATTTTATATCCAAATGATAATAAATGTTCTCTATTAATAACTACACATTTAATACTCATTTGTAATTCCTTATTTAAGTTTTCAATTTGTATATTTGAATATACAAAAATAAATGGTAAAACAAAAGAAGGATTTGGTTTTAACTGTTTTAAATAGAATGTTGGATTTTTTATAAATTCATTGATTTGTTCAGATGTTTTGAAATAAAATAAATAACGATTATATAAAATTAAAAACTCTGTATCTATATCTATAATATTATCTATATCAACAGGACTATAGAAATAAAAATTTGAGAATTTTATATAATTATTATCTCTTAAAAATTGAGCACACATTTTATCTATAACTCTCATATTTAATTGATGATATAAATTTTGTCTATATCTTAATATATCATTTAATCTTTTTTCTATAAACATTTGAATACTTTTATTATGATATTTTTCAATATTAATATACCAAATATTACTATATTTTTTAAGATATTCAACAATCCTTTTATTTTTTATGCAACACTTTTTTATATCATCTAATAATGTATCTTTTTCTATTTTTTCATTATTGTGTCTATTAGTTGTATCCATATTAGAACTTTTTATATAATCATCGTTATTCTTCATCACATAAGAATCATCATTAGTTTTTTTTCTTCCATCCTTTTTGAACGTCTCCTTTTGATTTGCATGTTCATTGATTTTTATTTCTTCAACATTGTTTACTTTTTTTATTCTTTCTAATAATTTTTTGGGAGATGTGCATCCCAGATGAATTATATATTCAGGTACCCTAAAAGAATATTTCAAAACTTTTTGAATATTATTCAATGGATAGTTTTTTAAGAATTTATATTTACTATTTAAAATAATTTTTTCATATTTTTTGCAGAATATTTTTTGTAGATGTTCAGGATTTATATTATCCTTATTATAAGCAAAGGAATTCTCGATGGAATCAGAGGATTCATTATATTCATTTGAATATATACTATCATCATCATCATTATCATCAAATGTGTTATATTTTATTTGACTTTTTATGTTTATATCATTATCATATGAATTAATTATATTTGTATCGTCTTCATCTTTTTTATTTGTCTTATATGTATTTATATATCCCTTTTCATGATTATTATTTTGTTTGTTCTTCAAATTATCATCTTGATCAATTGAATTTTTTTTTTTTCTTTCCTTTTTATTATCACCTTTAAATATGTAATCTTTTTGTTTATTCGTGTGATCCTTACTACATTTTCTTTGTTTATATTTTTTGATAACATATTTTAGTGAGTTGACATCTGTTATATTAAATATACTATGTTTTAATGTGTCATATTTTATAATACAATTTTGTAGATGCTCATGTAGGATATATCTGACTGTCAATATTTTTATAATATTTAAAAATAGATTCAAAGGTTTGATTATTTCAAATAATAAATCGTAAATAAGAAATTCATTCATCTCATTATTTTCTTGTTCATATATATTTATTTGATTAATATTATTTTCAAGATATATTATATCTTCTCTATATAGATAATATATTTTTTTGTTTTGTAGGAGAGTCTTTATAGGTATAGAATTAATTGAGAAATTTTTTATATCAATATTTGTTTTTTTTTTGTAATTATATTTATATATTTTAAATAAAAAGATATATTTTAATAAATAAATGAATACATATTTAATATATATAATACACTCTTTTTCTAGATTAATATATTTAAAAAAAAACTTACGAATCATATTTTTTTTGATATCTTTATTAAATTTATATGGAAGATCATATAAGAACAATATTCTTAAAGGTGGGATATGAAAATTATTTTGATAATATTTTATGTTCTTACTAAAAATAAAAGCATGATAAATATTTGATAGATAATATACTTTTTCTTCATAAACTAATTTTATATTATCTATACTTTTATATAACCAATTATGTTTTTTTAAAACATAAGGACAATATACATTGATATGTGAATTATTTAATTGTTTACAACATATAGGATTATTTAATATATCATTATAATTATAATATGAATGAACATATGGATTAATAATTTTTCTTATTTCATTAAAATAATAATAAATACTTTTTTTCTCATCTTCATCAAATGATATAATATTTACATCAAATTTTTTTTTTTTTTTTAAAAATCCTAATTTTTTTTTATAATTTTTTAATATATTCATATAATAAATATTATCATTATTTGAATCATAAGACACATATTGTTTGTATAAATAATATGTATCTTCTTCATTTCTTTTATCATCATTATGATAATAATAAGAAGAACCTGTAGTCAAATTCATATTTGTTACTCCTTTTTCTTTTTCATCACTATATCTATCCCTGTGACTATCATCATCTGAATTATCTTCATTTTCTTCGTCTTTATTTTTTTTTTTTTCTTTTTTTATAATATCAAAAGATATGACATGATCAATTGAAATATTTATACATTGTAAGTAAAAAAATATTTTGCTATTTAATGGCAACCCAGTGATGACATATCTTTGTCTGCTTTCTCGTTCTTCTGAATGATAACAGTCATCATTATTGTGATTATCATCACTGTTGTGGTTATCATCATTATTGTGATTATAATTCGTTTTATTATCATCATTATTAGTAAGATCTGTGGGGCATGTACTCTCATCTTTTTTAATCCTCAATAATATATTATCCCTCCTTTCAACAACGTTTAAATACTTTCGGTTTTCTCTTAAAAACATATCTTCTATCAAGACTAATAATAAATTTATATCCTTAGCCATGTCCTCAATATTATATATATTTGACAACTTGTCTAACACATTTTTAAAAGAAACATTTTTTATATTCTTCTGTTTAATAATTATTAAGTTATATAAAAATTTTATTTTCATAATGCTTGAAAAAAGAAATAATATATTTTTTTTTTGTTCGGATATATTTTTTTTTTTTTTCTTCTTTTTTTTTTTCATTTTTATTTTTTTTTCATTTTGACTTTCATATTGATCTATTAATATATCTTTTTTAAAAATGAGTTTATTATAATTCTGTTTAAGTTCTATAATAGATTTCATAATTTCTTTTATTATATATATATTAAATTGATGTATTTGATTCATTTGTATACATATATATCTAACAATAAAAAGAGGAGATATAGATTTCCCTTCAATAATACGATGTATTTCAAAAATGTATGCATCCTCTATTTGATGTTTGTCTTCATCGTCATCCTCATTATTATTATTATTATTATTATTATTATTTTTAATATTGTTTTTATTTTCTTCATTGTGTTTGTTTTGGTGTGATAAAAAAAAATACTGCTCGAAATATTTTTGTATATCTATATGTATCATTTTTTCATATGTTTCTAACAAATGAATTATTTTTTTTTGAATATCCATATTATGAAAATACATTACCACATTAAAACAAACAGATTCTTTAACTTTTTTGCTTGCATAAAATTTAGGATGTTTTAAAAATTCAATCATATAATCATAACTGTATAACATATATATTTTATTTTTATAAATAGCACAGAACTTTTTCTTCCCTTCTATAATTTTATTATCATTTATATAAGATACAGGACAATATTTATAAAATAAACTCCAATATCTATGATATAAATTAAAATTATTATTTCTTATTTCATATAAGTTATTTGGATTGATATGATTTTGCATCCTATTATATGGAGCACCAATATTATTATTATTATTATGTATATTATTATTATGTATATTATTTATATTATTTATGTAATTATTTTTTTCTTTCTTATTATTTTCTTTTATCTCATCACTATATTTATGATTCATAAAATTGTCATATGCCTTCCTTTTCTTTATATTTATCATCAATATTCCTTTTTTTGGTTTCCCTCTTTTATATTTATAAGGGAAGAAATTATTTTTTAAATAATAAGAGTAATTATTTTTTATCATATTAATATAAAATAATTTATATAATCTACTACCCCCAACAATATCAATAGGTATCATTTCTATATTATATTTAGGTCTTAAATATTCTACAAGATTTTCAATATATTCTATATTATTCAAATGATCTTTTTCATCACTTTCTATATATTCTATTTTTGATTTCATGCTTCTATCTATCAATATATTGTCTATACATTCTTCTCCTTCTTCATTACTTTTTATATTCTCCTTTTCATCTTTTAATAAAACGCTTAAATGTTTTATTAACACTGACATATCCTTTTCATGTTGTATATCACCACAATATTTTTTTAAATTATTATAATAATTTTTATAATATATATCTGGAGTTGTGCATTTATAAATAAAATTTATTTCTTTATTCATTAAATGGTAATAAGATTCATCCACATGTTTATTCTTATCTTTAGTATTGGAGTTGTCATTGTTGTTTATTTGTTGGATGATACTTGTGTTTATATTATTTGAAACATTCTGAGTTTTTTCGTCACTTCTTTTATTGGAATGGTTATCATGTCGTTCGTCGTTGTTATGGTCATCACTTTTATCATCGTCATGTTCTTCTTCTTCTTCATCTTCTTCGTCATCCTCAACTTCTTCTTCATCTTCTTCGTCATCCTCAACTTCTTCTTCTTCATCTTCTTCATCTTCTTCGTCATCCTCATCTTCTTCTTCATCTTCTTCATCTTCTTCTTCATCTTCTTCATCTTCTTCTTCATCTTCTTCTTCTTCTTCATCTTCTTCTTCACCTTCATCTTCTTCGTCATAGTTATATTTCTCTTCACTGTCAATGCTCAAATAATATTCATCAGAACAGACACTCCGATTATCATTTTCTTCTTTATCTTCTTTTATAGTTTTATATTTTTTATCACTTTCAAAAAGATCCCCCTTTTTTTCTTCAACGTCTTCATTTATATTTTTGAATGACTCTATATGTATATCATTAAATTTTGAAAGTATGCGTTGATAAATATTTTGGATATTAAAATGTGTATCACTATGAAAGCTGATAAAATGAAAGATTGATGAACAAAAAAAAAGAAAAAATATGAATACATTTTTCACACTAAATAAAACATATATATAAATGCATACATATAAATACATATAAATACATACATATAAATAGATACATATAAATAGATACATACATATATATCAATTTATTTATATTTTATTTATGATTACTTGAAAATGTTGTGTCTTTTTAAGATGATACAAAATTTTGGGAACATCCCCTTAAAAGGATTTGACACTATTACTTTTTGATCATCCAATAAATATTCATTTATATTTACTTTCTTATTATCATTTACATTTTTTAAAAAATTTATATTTAAGAAATTTACATAATTAATATAATTGATTTTAGATAATCCTTTTAATTTATGAAGAAAATAATCTAGATGTTGTAAAAAATTATAATTATTAAAATATAATACATATCCATTATTTTTTGATATTATAGTATTAATATATTCTAACATTAAATCAATTAAAATTTTTGATGATATAGATTTTCCATCTTTTAAATTATCATTTATATATTTGCCTAGAGGTGATAAAAATTGTTTTTCTATATATATATTTTTATTTAATATTATTGAAGGTTCTATAATTTCTACTTTTAATTTTTTTATTAAAAATTCTATTCTTTCATTCATATTTGATATGATTAAGAAATTCTCTCTTTTGCTTTTTCTATTTATTTTTATAAAACTTCTCATTTTTTTTATATCATCTACAGGTAAATATTTTAATGTACCTTCATCACAACAATCTTTTCTATCCTCATTTATTTTTTTATTATATATATTAATCTTTTCTTCTTTATTAAAATCAAGACATACATCATTAGATTTGTCTACACAATTGAAATGTTTTATATTTTTTTTTTCTTTTGTATTTATCATATTGTTAGATTTATCGTTACTTTTTAATGCGTCATTAATTATATCTTTATTGTTTATCTTATCGATTTTATTATCCTCAGAATGAAATTCATTTTTTAAATTATATTGAATCTGTATATAATCTGAATCTTTCACATAATTTGAATCATTCACATAATTTGAATCATTCTCATAATTTGAATCATTCACATAATTTGAATCATTCACATAATTTGAATCATTCACATAATTTGAATCATTCACATAATTTGAATCATTCACATAATTATCATTCATCATATTACTTTTAATTTCCATATTATTTTCATTCATCATATTACTTTTATTTTCCATATTATTTTCATTCATCATATCCTCATCTCTCTTTTTATAAACTCCTTTGTTGTTCTCTTCATGTATTGATTCAATCTTCTTTTTATCACTTATATACTTTTTAATGTCATTTATTCCATTTATGTCTTTTTCTATTATATGATCAGAATATAACACGCTGTAAACTTCATTCTCATCATATAATATATTATTCTCTTCTTTATTCTCATCATATAATATATTATTCTCTTCTTTATTCTCATCATATAATATATTATTTTCTTCTTCATTCTTTTCATATAATATATTATTCTCTTCTTCATTCTTATCATATAATATATTATTTTCTTCTTCATTCTTTTCATATAATATATTATTTTCTTCTTCATTCTTTTCATACAATATATTATTTTCTTCTTCATTATCTTTATGATGTTTCTCTTCTCCCTTGTTATTCTTTTTTATATTGTCTAGTTGTAAAGACACAAGCTTTCCATCGGTTTTTAAAATTTCTTGTGTTTGATTTTTTTTTATATCCTTATTTAATATTTTATTCATTTCATAAAACATTTTATCAGCATCATTAAAGAAATGATCATTTGAATATTTTTTCTTTTTAATATCTAGATTTTCTATAAACTCCTTTTGTGTATCTATTTCATGAGGATCTAATTCTTTATTTGTTACTTCAATTTTATTATTAATTATATAATCATTTTCATAAAAATCTTCTAATATATATTTATCTATATTATCATCTTGTTGTTCTAAATTATTATCTGTCTCTTTATTTTTATTCTTATCTATTTTTAAAAGACTTTCTCTTTTAATTTTATTAATAAAAATATCTATATTTTCTTTATACATGTTATATGTGTTGTTCATATTTTTATTTAAGGAAATCATTAGTTCGTTTTTTTCTATCGATTCTTTATTTTCTTCAACTTGTATGATGTCATCAGTTGATTTAATGATTTCATTTTTAAGGATATTATTATCCTCTTCTATTTTTGATATATCACCCGTAAATTCGTGATCATTTATTTTTTTGATATGATTATCAAATATATTTTTTGTATTATCATCACATATATTATTTAAATTGTCATCAAATAATTTGTCCATCTTTTCAGATATTTCATTTTTCTTCTCCTTCAACAAATTATCTATCAACTGTTGACTTTTTTTTTCTCTCTTTTCTTTTTCTAGATTATCATTAAATAATATATCTTTTATTTTGAAGGTATCATTTACACTTTCACAACTTTTTCTTATTTTTTGTTTTAATATATTTATATCTTCTATGTCGTTATTTTTATTTTCTTCATTCATTTGCATGTCATTTATAATTAATTCTCCTAAAGAATTATATTTTTCATCTTTCTTAAATATATTATTTATACCTTTTAATTTCAATTCTTCTAGAGTCCTTTTTTCATTTTCTAGATAATTTTTGCTCTTAAGTATTTCCTTTGATTTGTTATGATTATCTTCATATTTTTTATTTTCATATTTTTTATCGTCATATTGTTTATCGTCATATTTTTTATCGTCATATTTTTTATCGTCATATTTTTTATCGTCATATTTTTTATCGTCATATATTTTATCGTCATTCACATCCTTTTGTAAATTTTCTTTCAAAACATTAATATATTCATCATCATCAGATCGATGAATATCTTTTTCTTTTAGATCTACTTTATTATTTTTATTGTTTGTTATTATTTCTAATTCTTTTTTTAAAGTACTATATTCATTTTCTTCTGTTGAATATAATTTTTTTATTACTTCTTTATCCTTTCTAGAAGTACCTTTAATATCTTTTGAGATTTCTTCTTCATTTAAGGTCCTCTTTTTTGTTATTTTATTGAACTCTTTTTTGTTCTTAATATCTTTATTATTATTACTTTGAAATTTATTAATCTTTATATTTGAATCCTCAACTAGTTCTTCATTATTATTATTATTATTATTATTATTGTTTTTTATTTTATCATATTTGTTTTTTATATCTTTTCTTTCTTGTAATTCTTTTTCTATATTTTCATAAGCATCTTCATTGAATTCTTCTCCTTCATTTAAACCTAGCATTAGATTCTTCCCTTCAGATGAGAATAACTCATACGATTTGTCTTCCTTCAAATTATTATCCACATTAATAATATTATCATTATTATTATTATCATCAATTATTTTACACTCCTTAGTAACATCATCAAAATTAATTCCATCAATTATTATTAAACTTTTTAATAAAGCATTCTCTTCTTTCTTATCATTTTTATTATTTTTATTATTTTCATCATTTTCAACATTTTTTTTCACACTTTTTTCTTTTTCTTTTTCTTTTTCTTTTTTTTTTTGTTTTTTTTTTTCCTCATTTGTCTCTACATGACTCACAATAGACAAAGAAGAAGCATCTGTGTTTCTTCTTTTGTTCTTTGCATCTGTTTCTTTAGTTTCTTTATTAATACCAGATGTATAAGTGTATCTTTTAGATATTAATGTATTTCCACTTATATTAGAATCTTGTAATTCTAAAAGTTTTTTTTTGTTTTTTCCTTTATACTTTTTATTATCTATAAGAATGGAGCTTTCTTTTCTCTTATCATGATATTCTATACCGTGAGGTATTCCATCTGTTATAAATAAAAAAATAAATAAATATATAAATATATATATATATATATATATATATATATATATATATATATATATATATCATTGTGATATATATCAACTAAGATGAATAATTATAACAACCATCTACTTGTTTAAATGTGTTCTCTTTTTATATTATGTCTGCACATATATATATAATTCTTATTTATTTATTTATTTATTTATTTGTTCTCACATTTGTTCTTGTCTTCATTTCCCATATGACATTTATTCTTATTTGTAGTTTCTTTTTTTTCATCAAGATATTCTAAAGGATTTATATCATTAACATCCATAAGTATAATATTTCTTTGCAGATAATTATTATTTTGTTTATTGTTTAATAGATTTTCAAAAAGATTTTTATCTATTAAAGAATTATTATCATCATCATTATCATCCATGTCATATAAAAATGAGTGTGTTAATTTATAATTCTCACTGAATCTTTTTATAAAATGTTTTTTTTTAAAATTATCGATTATCATAGAATTTCTTTTTAATGATTTCATATTTTTTAATGCATTTTTATTGTTTTCATTTATTATATCTTTTTGAATATTATATGTATCATTATAAAGAGATAGTTTTTTTTTTTCTTCAGCAGTTCTTTTAAAATTTATTCTTATCATTGGTTTCTTTTTTATTATTTGTCCATCTTTAGTTTTAATTTCTATAAATGTTATTCTATAAAATAAAGATTTTAAAAAATGAGCATAATCATAAGCATTTATTGTAGGTGTCCATATATCTGATAATTCAAAGAAAGCATTAAAAAAAGAAGAAAAATTTAAATATTTTTTTCCTTCAGAATCATTATTCCATTCATCATTTACAATTTTTATTATTTCTTTTATATCAAATTGAGGAATTAAAACTTTACATATTCTTAACATTATTTTAAAATATTCGACTTTACTAAATTTATCATCCATCTTTTTATTTAAAATATTCATCCAAATATTCTTTACACACTCTATAAAAACTTTATTCTTACGAATTTCTTCTCTTTCTTTTTTTAATTCAGCATTCTCAAATTTTATATCACCACCTTCAAAGTATTGTTTTAAACTACTCACATCTTTATCACCAGGAAATAAACTATCAGATTCTTTTTCTTTCATCTTATTAAAAAATATAAGAGTAGTGTAAAAGAAACGAATATTATCACATAATAAATGAATAAATATAAATAAATATATATATAAATATATATATATATATTATATGGATAATATCTATGATATAGTCCTTCCTATTTTTATATTCTCAAAATAAAAAACAGTATTAGACAAATGTTTGAAGAGTTATATTAATTAATATATATTAATACATAAATAAATATAAATATATAAATATATATATATTTATTTATTTACTTAATATTATGCAAGGGGAAGGGATATATGAACACATTTTATAAATTACTTTAAATATATAGTATATATATTATAATGCGTAGAATCAGAAAGATATATTTTTAAGACCTTTTTTTTTTTTTTTTTTTTTTTTTTTTTTATTTATTAAGAGAAATTTGTATTTTTATTTCAAAAAAGAAAAATATATATATATATATATATATGTTTTATTATAACATTACTCTTTATACACATTTTTATAATTTATAGTCTTAGCTTATCACCTTTAAAAAAAAAGAGAGAAACCCACACATATAACCTAATATAATACTTTATATTAATAATTATAATTTCTAATACAAAGACAAGAGAGAAAAAAGGAGATAAGAAGAATTGAATCATATTAATGCTTGATAATTTTTATTTTTTAATATATACTAGGATATTAATTTCTTTTTTTTTTTTTTTTTATACACATATTACATTTATAAAAATATATATATATATATATATATATATATATATATTTCCAAAAAAAACATCATAAATAAAATAAAAAATAAAAAATAAAAAAATATATGCCCACATATCAATGACTAAATAAAATTATATAAAAATATTTATTTAATATTTCTTGCATATCTTTTTTTTTTTTTTTACACAACAATAGGTATAATTAGTGATATATATAATATATATATATTATATATTTCTTATTTTTTTTTTTAAGAATAGTTTTTTAAACTTTAAGGGTTTATTTCATTGGTTAAAAAAAAAAAAAAAAAAAAAAAAAAAAAAACCCACACAAGTAACATAATATATATATATTATTTATTATATATATACTTTTATAATTTTCTGTGAATTAATAAAAAGATAAGCTTGGCATAATAATATGTTATTAATGTTGTTCATATATATATATATATATAATGATAATTTGTTTATAATTAATTTATATAATTATATTTTATATCTTTCATTTGATTTAACATATTAAATTATATTTGTACCTCAGGTATATATCAAAAAAAAAAAAAAAAAAAAAAAAAAAAAAAAAAAATATATATATATATAAATAATATGTATTGATTATAAATATTATTAAAGTATATAATATATATATATATATTTATTTATTTATATATTTATTTATCCACATATAGATACCAAAATATATAATAACATATTAACACACATATATATATATATATATATATATATATATATATATATATATATATATCTACTTTTTGGTTTAATTTTTTTATATTTACTTGTTCATTTTTGTGTTTCTCATTTCATCAAAGAAATGGACCCCAAAATAACAAACGAAGAAGTGGAAGAAATAATAAAACATATTAATGAGAATAAGAAGAATGAAGGAGAACACCAGGATAAAAAAATAAAGAAGAAACATTTTGTATATGAGAATTTATCAGAAAGGTTTATAATTACATGCCCTACATATACACAACAATTTAGTGATATATACAGTTTAAGAATAAAAATTATGAAAACGCTTTTAATGAAAACGATAGAAGATGTAGTAAAGAAAGAAGAAGGAAATGAAAAAAAACATAATATAAATAATATAAATGATATAAATGATATAAATAATGACACTATAAATAATAATAATAGTAATAGTAATAATTATCATGTTCTTCAATATTTAAAAGAAATTAAAGTAAATGAAAAATGTTATTGTATTGGAACAATTTTTAAAAAAATGGAATTACGTCCATCCATATTAAATGAATATCTAAGTGAAATAAACATAATTGATGATTCCATAAATTATACACATGATGAAGATGTATTATTTTTAGAAGATGAAACAGCTAGATTAAAATTAGAAGGAAATATAAACAGTGATTTTTATATAACAGGATTAACATTAATAGTTAAAGGTATTGGTATGAGTAATGGTTCATTATATGTAGAAGAAATTATATATTCTTATATACCTAAATTATCTATACCATCATGTATTAGTAATGATGATAAATATATTTTATTTGTATCTGGATTATATATTAATGAATTAAATAAAAGTATTAATAATATATCTTTATTAAGAAATTTTATTCTCAGATTACATGGTGATAAATATTTATCAGAAAATCTAATTAGATTAATTATTCTTGGGAATTCATTAAGTAATATTGATAATGATGAAAATGATATGAATACAATAGATGTTTTCTTATCTTCATTGTGTTGTTCTATACATATTGATTTAATGCCTGGAGATAAAGATCCTAGTGATGCAAATTTACCACAACAACCATTTCCTAATCTTTTTTTTAAAAAAACAAGAAATTTTAATTCTTTCCAATGTGTTACAAATCCATATTTATTTTCTATTGATAATATTAATATATGTTGTATGTCAGGAGAACCTGTTCATAATATTACTTCTTATTCAAAAAATAATAAAATGAATGCTCTCAAAATTATTGCTCAAAGTAGAATATTATCTCCCACATCTCCAGATACTTTAGGATGTTACCCATTTACTAAAAATGATCCTTTCTGCTTAAATGACGATCATACATATCCACATATATTTATTAATGGAAACTGTTCTAATTTAGAAGTACAATATATGAATAATGATAAAAAACAATTACCTCTATTAGTATGTCTTCCAAATTTTCACACCTCACCTAAAGCTTTCCTTATTAACCTCAAAAATTTAGAATACAAAATATTAACCTTTCAAGTTGACCAATAAAAAAAAAAAAATACACACACATATATATATATATATATATATATATATATATATATATATATATATTTATTTATTTTATTTTATTTTAAATTAGATAGACGTAATATCAAAAGTTTCTCTTATACATATATACATTTTATTTTCATATATTTTATAAATATTTTTTTCCGTGTAAAAAACAAAAAAAGTGGAGCACAGCACAGTTCCTTTTTTAAATGTCCATTTTGAATTATTAAATTTTTTTGAATGCAACATAAATAATATATATATATATATATATATATTATATATATAATATATGTTTTAAAAATAAAAAAATTAAATATTATTAATATATTCCCATTTTAGAATAATTCTTTATACCTTCAAAAAAGGCATATTGAAAAAAATTTTCAATAAAATATTTTATATATATAAAAAAATATTTTTTTTTAAGTTATTATCTTTTAATAATATTAATAAAATATGTCTTCATATATATATCATATCAATATTATGCATACAGTGTGTACCGATAAAATTATTCTGCATACAATATTTTTAGAACAAAAAAATAAAATATATATATATATATTATATATATATATATATATATATATATACTTTTATATTATGTTCTGACAAATCTTTAAAAATTGCACTCTTTTAAAAAAAATAAATAAATAATAATAATTATATTATATAATATATTCTAATATATTATATTTATATATATATATATTTTTTTTTTATGTGCATAATTTATATATATCTTCCCTCATACCTGATTTTGTTGTATTTTATTCCATATAATTTTTTTCTGTATACAATATACAAAAAAAAAAAAAAAAAAAAAATATAATATATAAAAAAATAAAGATAAAAATATATTTTTTTGTTAAATAAAAAAATATATATAATATAAATAAAATAAATTACATTTGTCCATTTTTATTAATGTTTATATATATATATATGTTGCATAGTATATACAATTTAGACAAGAAAAAAAAAAAAAAAAATCCAATAACAAAATATAAATAATTACATTTATATATATATATATATATATATATATATATATATTTATATGTACATATTATAAAGGTAGATGTTCTTTTATATATATAATATTTTTGTATTCTATTAAAATGATAATATACATGACAAAATGAACAATATTACAATTCGTAAACCATTATTTGAAGTGCCCAATGAAAATAAGAGTAATGTTCTGAAATATGAAAAAGACAATGATTTTAATAATAAAAAAAATGACCCATTAAATTTAAAAAGCTATGTAAGTTCAACTTTACCATATAAAAGAATTGAAAACAATTATCATAATTGTAATAATACTAAATATGATGAAAATAATAGGAATGATGATGATCATATACCTTTAGATTTAAATGATAAAGAAAATATGAACTTTTTTGTTAATAAAAAAAATATACATAACACCAATTTAAACTATAATCATGATAATATCTTACAATCTTATAGAAAGGGAGAAATAAATACAAACTATAATATTATGGATAATATGTATGATGTATATTATATTAATAAAAGTAAAGCTAATCTAAATGACTATCTAAAACATGTAAATATTAATCATACTGCACCATGTATTGGAGAATTTAGAACATGCATGAACTGCTTTTTAAATATTTCGACACTCTTCTGTAAAACTTGTAATATTTTCTTATGCGCAATTTGTAATGTAAAATTACATAATAATAAATCCAATCATATTATAAATGTAGCTAGTAGCGGATTATATGAAAATAATGTTAAATTCAATGATATTATTTTAAAAGAAAAAGATAAATGGCTTGTTGAATTAGATAATAGTATACCAATAAAAATTAGAGAAAAATGTTCTGTTCATACTAAGGAATATATAAAATATGTATGTAAAACTTGTAAATATACACTACTGTGTGCAGATTGTTTGCTAAATGATCCTGTACATGTTCAGAATAAAATGGAAAATGACACCAACATAATGCAAACTTTACCTGAACAAAATAAGAAAAATGAACAATTTTTACATGTACAAAATAAAAAAAAGGAACAATTTTTACCTGAACAAAATAGAAAAAATGAACAATTTTTACCTGATCAAGTTCAGGAAAATGATGATGATAAAAATGGATCAAAGAATGATAAGGACCATGTGAATAGTTTATTAAATACCATTAAGGATGATGAAAAAAAAGAAGAGGTTAATATAATGAATGAGAAAAATCAAAAAGATAGTAATAAAAACAAAAGAGAAAATCAATATATAGTTAGTATATATAAAAAAGAAGAGACACCTGATTCAAATAATAAAGGTCATATTCAAAATGTCATTTATAATAACGACATTGATAAATTAAAACCTGGATTTAAATTAATTAGAGGGAATCACGAAATTCTAACATTGATTGATGCAAGAAACGAAATAAAAGAAGAATTAAATAACAAATTAGAAATATTGTGTAAAAAATCTCTAATTTTAAAAAATACATTGCCTTCATTGAGAAATATTTGTAAATATGGAAAAATCACATGTAAAAATAATAAAAGATCCATACGATCTGGATTTACTGTAACAAATAAAATATTGAATGATAAAAAAGTTAAGATTCATAATCATTTAAAAAAATTACAAGACAAAAGTACGAACTTTTTAAAAAAGTTAGATGAAGAAAGAATAAATTATCGAAATTATTTAGAAAAGAAAAGAAGTGAATTACAACATATGATAAAATTGAGTAATAAAAATGCAGGTTTGGCATTAGATTATTATGTACAGAAATTAGAATCATTTAAATGTTTATTTTTTACAAAAGATAATTTAATAGATATAGAAAAAAAATTGGAAGTACCTCATTCTCAAATAAAATCAGAATGTTTATCATCTCTAATAGAAGACATGAAATATGATATTTTAAATTCAAAAATGAATATACAAAATACATGTCAGAATATAAAAAATGAATTTGAATATTTATTTAATTGTAATATAGAAATTCCTGTATATCCAGTACATTTTAGAGATTTTTTAAAAAAGAGAACATTTAATAATAAACAAGATGTTGACTTGATAAGTAATGATAAAAAAAAAAGACAACAATATTTTCATATATTACCTTTTACAGATTTTTATATGAATATTGAAATATCTTATCAAATGAAATGTAATAGAAAAGATTCATTGCATTCAAAATGGGAAAAAAGGACAGTGTCCGTTCGTTCAATATATTTATGTATTCATACACATTCAAAATATATACACTCTGATAAAAATCAAAATGATGAAGTAGGGGAAGTAGTATATGAGGGGGCTCACGAAGAAATGAGTGAACAAGGGAAGAGACATAAGAAAATGATAGGAGTAGATGGAATGGAAAATATGAAAAATAATGAAAATAATGAAAATAGTGAAAATATTGAAAATAGTGAAAATATTGAAAATATTGAAAATATTGAAAATAGTGAAAATCTTAAAAATATTGAAAATCTTAAAAATATTAAAAATAGTGAAAATATTAAAAATTACCAACATGCAGACAATATAAGTGCTACACTTTCAAATCAAGACAAGTGCCTAATTCAAAAAAACATGTCAAACAATTTAAATAACGACATCGAATCTATTATATGTCTTAGCAATGTTGAAATAAAAATGTTCAATGATCCTGATATTACAAATATAACTATATTAGAAAAAAGAAATTATTCTTATGGAATAGAGCTAACTGAATATAATGATAAAAAAGAATTAGTTGGTTATTGGCTTTTAAGTGTAAATAATGAAAACGATATGAAAGAATTATATCATATATTATGTACTATTAAAAAGAAAAATCCTAGAGCTGCTCGTATACCTTCATTTCATCCTAAGATAAATATGAATAATTCTATATTTAATTATCATGAAAATAATATAAGTACGATATATAAGAATTTTTCAGCAAATCTTATTGAACCATCTTATTTTATTAATACATCTCACAAGGATATAAATGAGAAAAATAAAAATTTTATAGATCAAAGTATAAGTGATAATATGAGTGATGAGAAGAAACAATATGATAGTATAGAATCCTTAACAGATAGTGATAAAATAAAAAATGATGAATTTTATAAACGTTTACATAGTTCTAGTTTATTATATTATTACGACTACAACGATGATAATAATATTAATAATATGAATAATATGATTAATATGAATAATATGATTAATATGAATAATATGAATAATTATATGTATCCTAGTAGTAGTAGTAGTAATAATAATGAGAATCATAAATATGTTCTACAAAATGATAAACGTCTTAATATGGAAGATTTTATTAAGAACAATTTAAAAAATAAAGTCATCGAAAAAAATTTTAAGTACACAAATAATGATAAAGTAACCAAAAAATACAACCATCAAGGATCAAATAATATTAATTCGAAGGATGAATATAATATATATTCAGATAAAAAAAAAAAAGAAGATGAATTAAATTTAAGCAGGAAGTCATCACACGAATATGATAATAAAATATTT
Organism: Plasmodium sp. gorilla clade G2; assembly: GCF_900097015.1. Taxonomy (NCBI): domain Eukaryota; phylum Apicomplexa; class Aconoidasida; order Haemosporida; family Plasmodiidae; genus Plasmodium; species Plasmodium adleri (nom. inval.). Next base: position 275,931 of record NC_041695.1, read on the forward strand.
CATTCTACAGGTAATAAATCTTTGAATGTTTCTCATGAAAATAATTTATGTACTGAAAAAAATAAAAATAAAGGAACTGTATTAAAGGAGATAGTAGAACATATAAATAATATAGATGAAAAATATCCTCATGATTTAAATATAAATTTTGTAAAAAAATATGTAATAGAAGATGAAGAAAAACATCTACTGCCCTTAGAAATGGAATATAATTTTTTGTCTAGTGATGAGAAATTTGGTTTAAATAAATTAAAAAATAACAATGATACAATATATATGAAACATCAAAATGATCAAGTATTATATGATATGAATAAAAATTTATCGATTCAAAGTAATAATAATAGTATATATAGTGAAATGAAAATGAATCATTATGCAGACGAACAAAATAATAAAGAAGAAAGAAATTATGATAATTTTACATATACACAAAAAAAAAATTACCATATAATAAATAGTGACAGAGAAATGAATTATAATAATATTAAATATACAAAAAATGAAAAAGAAGGAACTCCAAATATTCATCTTAATTTTAAATGTAATGATAATAATATAACAAACGCTCGACTTTTTAAATTAGATGATGTTAAAGAATTTCTAGACACATTTGAGGATTCATATATAGATAGTCATAATAAAAAAGAAATCATTTTAAATATGACAGATAAGAATAAAGAAGAGCATAAAATAATGTATGTATCTGATAAAATATTTAATAACACTAATATAAATATTATGGATGACAATAAAATACATGATGAAAAAAATATACATAGGAATAAAAAAAAATCTACACATAATGATATCATAAATGATAATATTAATTTTTTAAGTAGTTCAATAAAAAATAATGAAGAAAATTTATTTTTAGATACATATCAAAAAAAAAATATCATGGAAGATATTTATATGAATAGGATTAATACTCATCAAGATGATGAAGATGATAATGAAAAAAAACAAAAAAAGTTAATTTTATTTGAATATTCAAAAAATGATCAAGTGATACATAATAATAAAAATAATTTAGAGAGTATAGAAGAATTCTCTAACTTTATTGAAAAAAAAAATAAAATAATAATAAATGAGTCTTACCAAAAAAAAGATCAATCATTTGTGAATGATGGAAAAGATAATGAAGTGTCCTTACAACTTAAAAATAATAACAAAGATTCTTCATTGGTAGATAATAAAAAAAAAAATTTTGAAATAATAAAAAAGGAAGATGATGCATATGACTTGAAATGTTCCTTACAAAATAACAACAACAATAATAATAATGTGGTTATAACAAATGAGATTAGAGAAGATAATGAAAAAAATGATATTTATAAAAGAGACATTATAAATATTAAAGATGTAAGCGTATCTCCTCTTATAGATAATCGTCATAATTTAAATACCATGAGAAAGGATATAACCATTGAACCTTTCAAAATAATAAATGGAAAAAATAAATTAATAAAGGATTTAAAAAAAATTCAAGAACAAGTGGAAAGAAAAATAAAGAAATATAAAATACAAATGGACCAAGAAAATAAGAAACCCCCACCTTCAAAAAATAAGACTAATATGAAAAGTAAAAAATTAGAGATAGACGATCAAGACAATATGGATTCTCCATGCATTGTAGATTATGTGTTAAATCAAATAGGAAACAAAAAGATGGGTCAATAAAAAGTACAATATGTTGTGTATGTAGTAATTTGTTTTAAGGTCTTTATTTCTGATATTTAACATGTAACATATGAAGGTATTCATATAATATAAATATATATATGAATATATATGAATGTATGACTTTTTAAACATTTCATAATAATATATTTATATTTTTATTTATATTTATATTTTTATTTATATTTTTATTTATATTTATATTTATTTTTTCATTTTATTATTTTTTTTGTTTGAAAAAAAGTTACATACTATAGTCAAACTTTTTACCATCGCATTGGAAGTATGTTAAATTTTAATTTTTATAAAAAATTTGTAAAAAGTATATATTTTTTAAATAAAAAAATAAAAAAATAAAAAAAACAAACATAAAATATATGATAATATATGATAATATATAATAATGTATGATAATGTATGAATATGGTACTGACGCAGTCAAGTGGAGTTTCATATTTAAGAAAACATTTATATGAGCTATCTACATATAGATATATATATATATATATATATATATATATATTTTTATCAAATTAATTATTATATTATAATAAAATATACAATTTATAAAAATATTTTCCACGGTCAGCTAGTAAGCATTCTCTTATAAGAATAAAAATGTACACATAATAATAAAATAGCAAATTGGAAGGAATAAAACAAGAACATATAAACATAAATATATATATATATATATATATATATATATATATATATATATATAACCATTTATATATTAATCTACTTATTTATTTTTTTATTTTTATTTTTATTTTTATCTTATGAGTATGGACTTCTTTGTGTTCCTGCAGAACTACTTGGGTTTTTTATAGTTTCATCTATGGATAAAATTAGACATGCCGCTTCAGTAGCACTATATATAACATTTCTTTTTATTTTAGTTACTTCGAAAATACAATGATCATATGCATTAATAATATCTCCTTCCATACAGTCTACTCCATACCAGATATCGCTAGTTTGTTCAGAATGTTTTTTTCTTAATTTGTTTAATATATCTGTTGAATCATATCCTGCATTATGTGATAAATGTCTAGGTATAGATTCCAATGCTTTAGCAAATGAAAATAATACAATTTGTTCTTTATTACAAATAGATCTACTATAGATTCTTAGATATTTTGATAATTGCATTTCTATAGATCCAGCTCCAGGTACGATTTCTGAATTAGTTATACATCTTAATACAATCATAATAGCATCATTAATAGATCTTTCTACTTCTTCAATAAATTGTTTTGCTCCTCCTCTTAAAATAAGTGTTACAGATTTGGTTTTTAAACATTCTTTAAAAATATTATATCTTTCATTTCCTATTTGTACTTCTTCAAAAACACCACATGTACCTAATATATCATTATTTAAATTAAATAAGGATGTTTGAACTATAGCTCCAGTTGCATTTGCTGTTCTTTTTAAATCAGCATCTTCTACTCTTCCAGCACAAAATATATCATGGTCTGCAAAAAATTGTGTAGCTATATCACCTATAGGTAATTTTGATAAAACAATATTAGCACCACTATCTTTAATTAGATTTAATTTTTTAAAGATAATATCCCATTCAGCTTGAACTATTGAATTATATTCATTAGGGTTTTCAATTCTGACTTCAGCATTTTCTTTTTCTGCTTTTAATTCTAATTCTACATTTAATAATAAAATTTTTGGATTAATAAAAGTTTTTGGTTGTTGTTCAAATCCAGCATAAGAAAAGGTTTTTTTGAATGCAACACCATAAATTAATTGAGTATCTAAACAAGAACCACCAGTAACTTTTTTAATACCTATATTTGATTTATCTAAATTATCACCTAATTTATAAACAGCATTAACAACTAGTTCACCAAAAAATTCTTTATGATTAGAAACTAATTTCGAATTTAAAGCTGTTTGAGCACATTTTAATAAAATATTTCTTTTCTCTTCTTCATTCTTATTAGAAAAATTTAAACTTAATTCATTTAATTTGTTTATAGCTACATTACATGCATTACGAAATCCATCAATAATCATATTTGATTCAATACCATCATTTAATAAACCTTTAGCTTCATTTAATAATTCACCTGCTACAACAACAACAGAAGTAGTTCCATCACCTACTTCATCATCTTGAGATTTAGCTATATCAACTAATATTGAAGCAGCTGGATGACTAATATTCAATAAATTCATTACTGTAGCACCATCATTAGTAATAGTAACATCTCTATCAGTATATATTAATTTATCCATACCTCTAGGACCTAAAGTTGTTTTAACTATATCTACAATAATCTGACATGCATTGATATTCCTAATTATTTGGCTTCTTCCTTGAGAAGTATCCGTCCCTTCCTTCAACAGCACAATTGGCAACGACTAAAAAATAAAAATAAAATAAAATAAATCACAATGTAAAAGATTACATAAAATATATACATATATATATATATATATATTGAATAATAATCATATATACATATATCTAAAAATATTTTTTTTATAACAAATCAATAAATATATTATCAACAAAATGTTGTATATATTATATTTATTACCATTAAGTGACTCATTTTTCGAAATATTACAAATTATTAAATTGTTAATAAGGTATTATATATATATAGATATTAATTATATATATATATATATTAATACATAAAAAAAAAAAATAATAATAAAATAAATATATAATAAAGTTTATTTTTTTAAATATAACAGTTTATTATCTTATGCTCCTTTCGAAATTTATATGAAATAGAGCAAAAATCTGATTTATCTTTCTTTCTTTCTATTTTTTTTTTTTTTTTTTTTTTTTTTTTGAGAGAGAATATTAATGCGAAAAAAAATATATCCCTTAACTATATATTTATTTATATTTCTTCATAAAAAGTTCCTACTTTCTGGGGAGTATAAAAAATCACATATTTATATATAATATAATGTATATTTTGTTTTTTATTCTTTCACCTAATGTCATTATAAAAATAAAATAAAATAAAAAAAAAGGGAATATAATAAATTCTTTTTTTTACATAATAAAATGTTATATATATTATATACATATATATGATATATTTTTTTTGGATGTTTTTTTTTTTTTTTTTTTAAGGTAATTATTATATGTATATATATATATATATATATTTAATACCTACGCCTATATATATATATATTATATGCATATATGTAAATAAGCTAATATTATATTCATATATATTTATTTCTCTATATATATTACTATTTTATTTTTTTCTTCATTATATATAAATATATATATAATATATATTTTTATTTATATAAATAACTTCTCTATTTTTATTTTTTTACAGAAATTTTTTTTTAATGGGCATACCATCATTTGTATAATGATATAATATGTGTTAAAAGGAAATAATATTATTATTATGTAGATTATATTTAAGTTAAATAATATAACTTATTTAATATCATTTAAAAAAAAAAAAAAAAAAAGATAAAGATAAAGGAATTCATAATGAAATAAATATATATATTTACATTTATTTATTTATTTATTATTTTATTTCCTTTTTATATATATTTAAAAAAGCCATATTAGTTTTTTAAATTATAATATGCACACAAATTATTATATTAAAAAATTAGTTACTTTTCAAATAGGAAAAGAAATTGTTTTAAAAATTATTATTAAAAAAAAAAAAAAAATTAACATATGTAGAATGGTTAAACATGTAAATGAATATATAAATATATATATATATATATATATATATATATTTTCTTTTATATTTATATTTTTCTTTTTAATGTGAGTGTCCTACTTTTTTAATTATTTGGCTTCATGCCACTAGCTACAGAAAAAAATTCCGATGAGGTGTCTGAAGCTTTACAACCTCTACACGATCCTTCATCTATATTTGATGATGGTAATTCTGATTTAGCATAAAAATTTGAATATGCTGGATTTTTCTTTTTCTTTTTTGTTTTTATATTTTCATCCATATCATTATGAGAATGCACTGCATTCATCATATTATCTACTATAATATTATGTTGTTCTGTTTGTTCTATATTTTTTTCATAATTTTGATTTAATGTATTTTTTATTATAACATCATTATTTGTTGAGTCTTCATTATCATTGTGTATATTATTTTTAATGTTATTTAATATAGAAAATTTAAATTGACAAGGTTCTTCATCAAGGTTTTGACTATCATCATTATCATATTCACCGTCTTTTACAATTTCATTATATAAATGGCTAGAATTTTTAGAACCGTTATTTTTTTTTTGATTTTTAATTTGTTGATCTAAATCTACATCTATTGAACTTTTTATATAACTATATTCTTTATTATTTAAAGTATTTTCAGAATTAGTATATGTTAAATTTTCAACATCTCTTAAAGAATTAAATGGGAAGTTAGCAATCAATATTTCATCATCTAAATCAATAACATTATTTATATTTTCTGACATATTTTTATTCTTATAATTTTGATTATTTTTTTTATTATTATTACAAAGTGTACATGCATTACATACATTTAATTTATTAGCCCCTATATTTTTTAATATATTATTATTTTTTGTTCTCTCATATTTATCTATATCATATTCCTCATAACTCTCATACATATTCTCATTTTTATACAGTTCCATTAAAGTATTTATTTTTTCTTTGTCAATTGTAGAACTTCTATCTCTATTATGTAGTACATCTTCTATGCCACAAAAACTTACATTATCTACATGAAATTTCTTGTTCTTACAACAACTTAGCTCGGAGCTTACCTGGCTAAGATTATTTAGAAAGGAAGAAACGAGTTCCTTCATATCACACCAAGATAAAAAATAAATATGTAAAAAATATATATATATACATATATATGTATATATATATATATATGTGTGTATATTTTTATTTATATGAGCACCCTTTACAAATAGGTGGAAAATAAAAAAAAAAAAAAAATTATTATTTGAATTTTCTTAAAATCAACACAAACTATAAAAATTAATTATCTGTATACAAATAAACAAAAAAAAAAAAAAAAAAAAAATTAGTTACATAGGTAAAAAAAAAGACACACACATTTTATATTTATGTGTGCATATATAGATCTCTTACTATATAGTAACAATTCAACAAAAAGAAAACAAAAATGTATGTATATATATATATATATATATATATATATATATACATAATATTTATAATTATTATATGTCAAATTGTCGTTACTTTATAAATCGACTTTTTTTCTTTAAAAATTATTATAATATATATATATATTTATTTATTTATAAATAAAATACAGTTGCATGACAACCACACAACTCGGAAGGTTTATACTTAAAGTATAATTAAGAAAAGTCTAAAATTATAGAAAATTTATATTAATTATAAAAAAATAATAATATCATAAAATGGTTATATTATGAAACAAACAAATAGTAAAATTTATATATATATATATATATTTTTATTTATGTGAACAATATTAAATGGAGAGTGAAAAAAAAAAAAAAAAAAAAAAAAATTAATTTGTTCAAGGGTGTAAAAAAAAAAAAAAAAAAAAAAAAAAAAAGAATGGTCCTTTATAAATTAACACATAGAAAACTTTAGCTATGAGGTAAATTAAATGTAATTATTTTTTCTACATATATATATATATATACATATATTTGTATAAAAAATTTTCATTTTCATTTTTATTATGTGGAAAAAAAAAAAAATTTATAAAAAATCAATAATATTGTTATTTTGTGTAAACAAATTGTTAGGCGGTGGAATTAAGTGAAAAAAAAAAAAAAAAAAAAAAAAAACAAACAAATTTTACCTGTGTATAAATATATTTTTAGAAAACAACACATGTGCATTATTCCATCGAAGAAAAGTACAACTGTAATTAGTGTAGAAATAATATATATATAATATTTACTTATTTATATTTATTCATTTGTGTTATTTTATCATTCATTTTTTAACATAAATATATTTATTTATATTTATTATATAACAAAGTGTATTCTTAAAATAATTTTTTTATTTTTAATTTTACCTGATTTGGTCAGGTAATAATAATAAAAAAAAAAAAAAAAAAAAAAAAATTATATATTTAATTATTGATTTTTCCCATTTACCCCTTAATATTTAAATACACGTTTAATTTTTTTAATATATAAAAAAAAAATATATATATGTATATATGAATATATATATATATAATTATTATTATAAAATTAAAAATTTTTTTTTTTTTTTTTTTCTTTAATATAACATGGAAAAAAACAAAAAAAATAAAATTAAAAATAAAATATATATATATATGTATATTTTTTTTTTTTTTTTTTTTTTTTTTGTGTGGTAAATATAAGAACTCCTATAGGTACAGTTTTGGTAGGGAAAAAACAACACAATAAAACTTTAAATAAATATAAAGCATCTTTGCGGGAGGGGCAGTATCGCTGTAAATGACGACTAACGGATACGCGATTATTGCTAGTTGAAAACTACTCCAATTCCCGTCTCGATGCTTGAAAAAGCAGAGAGCAATTTTTGTAGCCTTTCTTTATAAAGGCAAACAAACAAAAATATAAAATTAACAATAAATAAATTATCAACTTTTTTTCTCATCATAAATAAAATGTTATATATATATAATATGTATATTTATATAATGATTTTTTCATTTTTGTGTTATTTTTTTTATTTCTTTATATTTTTAGGGTATATATGTGGAAGGATAAAGAAAATGGAAAAAATATAAAAAAAAATGAATATATATAATATATATATATATATATATATATATATATATATAATATATATTTTTAATTTTCTTGATAGATAAAATGGTCTTGATAAAAAGAAAAATATAAAAAATAATAAAAAATATAGTTATATGTATTTATATATATATTTAAATATCTCATAATGATCATCTTTTTATTTTTTTAAATAATATATATTATATAAATTATCTCTAAAATTATGCATTTTACTTTATTTAACCTTAATATGGTATTTAATTGAATATAATTTAAATAAAAGGTATTATAAATATAATAATTTATATTCCTAATATTTATATATATATATATAAATATTTTATATATATATATAGTAGTCTCTTAATATGAATTATAATATAATAAGAAAATACATATGTTTAAAAATATCATATCTGTGTCGCTATATTATTTTATATAATTGATAAAATAAAAAGAAAAAAAAAAGAGGCGATTTTATTCGTTCTAATAATATAAATAATATGTGTTCATTCGGAAAAATATAACCATAAAATATATATATTATATATATATATATATATATATATATATATATATTACTTATTTCTCCTTTATATATATTTGTTGCTATAACTTTTGCAGTTGTTCTACTAACATGAATTTTTTTTGTTAAGTCATAAAAAAAAAAAAAAAAAAAAAAAAAGTTATTCTTCTTATTATTTTGTTCGTTACACCAAACTAATTGGTAAAATATATATATATATATATATATATATATATATATATTTATATATTTTTTTTTTTTTTTTTTTTTTTTTTTTTTTTTTTTGTTTCCCCATTTATATTGTACAATTTGAATGAACATGATAATTATTTATTACTTTAATGAATAGGAAAAAAAATTAAATATATATTACATATATGTAATATATTTTATGTTATTTTAATATATAGTATTTAAAAAAAAAATTGTATATATTTATATATTAAAATTGTATTTATCGTTCCACATTATATTTTATATATATTTAAATTGGGTTTATTTATATAAAAAAAAAAGATAAAAAAAAAAAAAAATGAGCTTTGAAATTACAGAAGAGTATTATGTTCCTCCTGAGGTTTTATTTAACGCATTTACAGATGCTTATACATTAACACGACTATCTAGAGGATCATTAGCTGAAGTGGTGAAAATATAAAATAAATAAATAAATATATATATATATATTATATACATATTTTTAACTTTTAATAATATTATATTAAAGTGGGGGAAAACAAATCTATATTATAAAATATGTATAATATTTTATTCATAAATAAAAGTTCACATAATAATATAATATATATATATATATATATATATATATTTATATTTATTATTTTTTTTCTTTTATGTTTTAGGATTTGAAAGTTGGAGGCAAGTTCAGCCTTTTTTCTGGAAGCATACTAGGAGAATTTATAGAAATAAAAAAGCCAAATAAAATAGTAGAGAAATGGAAATTTAGAGACTGGAATGAAAATGAATATAGTACAGTAACAGTGGAATTTATAAGTGTAAAAGAAAATCACACAAAATTAAAACTCACACATAATAATATACCAGCAAGCAACAAATATAACGAAGGTACATAAAATATTAAAAGCAATAAAATAATGACATAATAATATATATATATGTATGTATATATATATGTATATATATATATATATATATGTATGTATCCATTGAGATAGTAGAAGATATATATTTTTACAAATTATGCATATCACAATTTTTTTTTTTTTTTTTTTATTTTTTATTTTTTTAGGGGGTGTCTTGGAAAGGTGCAAAAATGGATGGACACAAAACTTTTTACATAATATAGAAGTTATATTAGGATATCCAAAAAAGAAATAAAATAATTAAAAACATCAAAGATGAAGACATCGTGTGGTTTATAAAAAAAAAAAAAAAAAACACATCACATATATGTACAAATATATTATTCTTATTAGAATTTTTTTGCCATTTTTATTTTATTTTATTATTATTATTATTTTTTTTTTTTTATTAATTAATTAAACTTTTTAACGCAAGTATTTAAACCTTTATATGTTTTTATAAACCAAAATATATTAGAAGGTTGAAATGAATATATTTTATTTTAACCAAATATAATATATATATATATATATATATATATATATATATTATTTTTAAAATTATTATATATCTTATAATATCCTTTTTTCTCAGATTAATTGTGTTCTTTTTTTATTCTTCAAAGTATTGATGGATAATATACATATATATAATTACATTATAGAAGAAAAACGTTTCATATATATAATTTTCCTTTTTTCTTTTATTTATATACCTAAATTTTTTTTATGAGATAATTAAAAAAAAAAAAACATAATTCAAAAGGTAACATAAATATATATATATATATATATTTTATTTTTCATTTAAACGTATAATTTATATGTATTCATAAATATATTGGAAACTAATCAAAGAGATAACATGAAATAAATATATAATTATTATAAATTAATTATTTAGTTGTTTATATAATAATATATATGGCTTACCCATATATAAATATATATAAATATATATATATATATATATATATATATATATAGTAATAATCAATGGTATGGTATTCATTTATTAATATTTCATATGATACAATATTTGGAGTATATATATTTATTTTATATACATTACATATATATAATCTTTTCCTATTTAGAAAAAAAAAAAAAAAAAAAAAAAAAAAAGGCCTTCACCATTTTTTATATGATTTTAATCCTTGCCTTTATTTAATTATCTATCTATCAATATTTTTTTTTTTTTTTTTTCTTTTATAAATTAAAAACAAATGAGAGATAAATGAAGAGATTGATAATAATAAAAATATGTATATTTTAAATACATTTAAATATTAATAAAAACAAAATAAATAATTTAAAAAGCCCCCACCTACGATCTTCCTTCATTTTTCTTGTAAAATATATATATATAATATAATATATGTATATAGAAAATATTTTCATATATATAAAACATTTTCATATATATAAAATATAATATAAAAGTATTAATATATACAAAAAAACATTTTAAATTCCTTCCCATTTGTAATAATATATAAATATTAGTTTTATGTCAGGATAAATTTGTTAATTTTTTTTTTCTTCTTTTAGTAAAGGGGGGCACAGAAAAAAAAAAAAAAAAAAAAAAAAATATAATATTTTACGATAAAATGATATAAACAGCAATAAAAATTATGACAATAAGGATCATATAAAAAATAGAAATATATAGTTTTATCATTTAAGTGTACATATATATATATATATATATATATGTATGTAGTTTCATATATTTTAAATGTTGAGATATTGATAAAGGTTACGACAAACAATATCATATTTATATGGAAAACAAGAAAAACGTTAATGTTGTAATATTATATGATCACAATAATATAAACATACAATAATATAAGATATATATATATATATATATATATATATATATTTTTTACCAACTCTTTTTTTTTAATATATGTTCACATATTTATATAATGTCAATAGTATGCACCATAAGTGGTCAGACACCTGAAGAACCTGTTGTAAGTAAAACGGGATATATATTTGAAAAGAGATTAATTGAAAAACATATAATTAATTATGGCATATGTCCAGTAAGTGGTGAGGTTCTAACATTAGATGATTTATATCCAATTAAAAATGAAAAGATTGTTAAGCCTAGACCTATTACTGCTAGTAGTATACCTGGATTACTGTCAATTTTTCAAACAGAATGGGATTCGATTATATCAGAAATGTTTAGTTTAAGAACACATGTTAATGATATACGTAATGAATTAAGTCATAGCTTATATCAATATGATGCTGCTACAAGAGTTATTGCTAAATTATTAAAAGAAAAAAATGGTTATAAAGAAGAAATAGAAAATTTAAAAAAACAGATTTTCGAATTAAAAAGTAGTAATGATATTGATATTTATGAAATAGGATTAAATGAAGAATTATTAGAAAAAATGCAAAATCTTGCTAAAGATTTATTAATGAATAGAAAAAAAAGAAAAATAGATAATGTATGTTCTATTGAACAATGGAAAGATTTTGAAAATACTAATGAATTTAATATTCATTCATCAACCATACCAGGAGTTACTTGTATTACACTTGATCTTAATAAATATAAATATAATTATAATGATGATCATATGAAACATAATTTTTTCTCTGGAGGTAATGATGGAAATGTTTATTATGTTTCTCTAAATGATAATAAAATATTATCAAAATTACAAGGACATTTAAAAAAAGTAAACTCAGTTATTTCACATCCATCCAATTTTATATGTATAACAGCATCTAACGATAAAACGATAAGAATATGGAAAGGTGATGACAATAATGCACATAATAATGATCATAATAATGATCATCATGATGCTGATGATAGTGATAATAATAATCAATATACATATGACAACTCTCAATTTGTCTCTGCACATGTTATAACCAAACATAAAGATCATGTTACTTCATTAGCTTTACATCCTTTGGAAAATTATTTTATTAGCTCTTCCAAAGATAGTGTGTGGATTTTACATGATTTAGAAACAGCCAAAACTATAAAAACCTCAAAAGATAATCCAAGTTCTTTTAAACATCTAGCTATACATCCAGATGGTATGATGTTTGGTATAGCAGCACAAGATTCTAATATACATATCTATGATATTAAAAGTCAAGAATATAAAGCAACATTAAATGGACATACTAAATCTTTAAATTGTTTATCTTTTAGTGAAAACGGTTATTATTTAGCATCATCTTCAAAAGATAATACAGTCAAATTATGGGACTTAAGAAAAGCTCAAAGCTTTCAAACGATAACATTAAATGAAACACCCAATTATATTTCCTTTGATTATTCAGGAAAATATCTATCTATAGCTGTAGAAAATGATATACAAATATATAATTTTGAAACAAAAAATCAAGCTAATCTAATAAAAACATTATCATCACATACAGATACGGTAACACAAACATGTTTTGGTAGTACCACCTCATATATATTGTCAAGTTCAATGGATAAAACAATAAAACTTTGGAATTGAATTTGAAACAAAGAAATAGTATAAAACGTTTCCTATTTTTTTTTTTTTTTTTATATAATATATATTTTGTCATTTTACAAATTAGATATATATTCACATATATATATATATATATATATATATATATATATATATATATAATATCCATTTAACACTATTAATAATAATACATTAATTTATATGTTGTCATCATAATATGTATATAAAATGAATTCACTATTTTTTAATTTATATTTTTATAAATATTTTATTTTTTACATTGTACATTTTTGATATTTTTCATTTTATTTTTTTTTTTTTTGAAACTATTAACAAATTTTTTTTTAAATATCAATTTTAATATTATAAAATAAAAGTAGGTTTATATATATATATTAAAGATGGAACAGATAATTAAAATTGTAATATCCAAAAATTTTAAAATAAAAATCGAATGTTATTATAATATTATATAATATATATATATATGTATATATTTATAGAATAATTTTAAAAAAAAATAACAATGTGAATAATTTTAATATACTCCTAGAAGTTTCTTTATTTTTTTTATTTTGTTGTGTGTGTGCAATACTGAACACATACCATTTGAGTAATATTATAATTATATATATATATATACATATTTATGGTATATAATTTTTTTTTTTTTTTAATATAAATATTTTCTTCCAAAAATATATATTCTTTAAATTAAATAAATATAAAAATATACAAAAAAAAATATATATATTTTTATATGCAAACATATTTATGGCAACCACTGTAACAATATATATTACATTAATTAAATATTATACAACCAACAACGGAAAAAAAAAAAAAAAAAAAAAAAATAAACTCAATTGTTATTTTAGAAAATAATAATAATATTATGTATATATATATGTATAATATATCCCATCTTTTAGACAAAAGTAAATATATATTTTTTTTAGTGTACATTCCAAATATTTACTGCATTATTTAATTATTTATTTTAAAATGTTATGTTATGTGGTGTATCTTTAATTATATACTTTTTTCTTTTTTCTTTTTTTTTTTTTTTTTTTTTTCTAATCACTCTCTCTTTTAATAGACATATATAAATTTTTTTATATAAAAAAAAACTTAATAGTTTTTTTTTTTTTTTTCGTTTCGGGACTGTTCAAGTACATTCTTTTTTATATTCTATTTTTTTTTTTTTAATGACACGCACATATATATAATGTAGTGATCTTAAAAATATTATGAACAGTCAGAATATATTCTACACATGCAATAGAAAATGTAGCTATATATATATATATATTTATATTTACATCCACGACTAGCTAAAAATTTTATATATATTTATAAAATATATGCACATATACACATTATACTTTTTTTTTTTTTTTTTTTTTCCAATTCTCCTTTATAACCAAAATATTGTAAAAATAAAAAGACTAATGCAAACATGAAAGGTAATACAAAAATTCCACTCTTAAAAAAAATCAACCCTCCTGTATTAACAAAGAAAAGCATAATAGCTAGTAAAAATATTAATACTAAAAATGATCAAAATAACCTGAACCGTTCAGAATATTCTGAAGAGGCAAGAAATAATGATAACACAATTTGTGAAAGTGTATATGAAAATGCATATTCTCCTGACAGTGAAACATTTGATTTTGTTAATGAAAACTTTAATGATGATTCAAATCAGGATATGTTTCCTTACGAATCATATATGAATAAAGAAAAAAATTATAAAAATAAGCAAATGATGATAGATGATGAATTAATATTTCAGAATGAAATGTTAAGGAATGTATTTAAGAGTTCTCAAAAAATTAAAGAAATGCAAAGGGAATTATTTAATGTTGATACAAAAAATTTTATTCCAGTAGTATATCCTTCAGAAAATAATAGGGGTGCTTATTCTATACCTCGAGATTATTCAAAAAAAATTGATACAGTAGAAACGATTGATATGTTTGATATTGATGATAAAGCATATGGTGGAGTGAAAAGTATGGGATGTCCAAATGATAATAATAGTTCGTATTTACAAAATAATGAAAAAAATAATAATTTATATGATACATATGAAGGTAAGATAAGTATAAAAAGGGATAAAACACAACAATATAATACAAAAAGTAATAAAAATAAAGAATCAATTTTAAAATCTAAATTGGATTCACATGTATCAAAAATAGGAGAAATAAAAGTAAATATTGATGATATAAAAACAGGACTGTTATCATATTATTCAAATGTATTTTCATTAGATGAATATGATATAGGGGATAGGATAAATATTTTAAGATACGGTGAAAAAAGAAAAAATACATCTGATTTGAATAATGTAAAATATTCTTATGAGATAAATGATATACCTATAAAACCATCATATTTATATAACAACAGTAAATTACATAATTCTTTTTATACATCAAATGAACAAAAATATATACCCAATGATTATTACTATAATGACATAGAGAGTTATGATCAATTAAAAGGTAGCAAATCAGTAGATACTTATAATAATCAAAATATTAAAAACTCTTTATATGAAAATATGAGTAAATCTGTAAACAAATATGATCATTATGGACAAATAGCAGAACTGTTAACTAGCTTAAAGAATAAATGTGATGATGCTAATTTTAAAGTTCAAGATTTGTCTTCGAGATTTTGTAAGTATGAAAACCCTGACAACCGTTTTTGGGTTCACAATCTAGTACCGGAGGTAAATATATATATAAATAAATAAATAAATATATATATATATATATATATATATATATATATATGTATATATGTATGCATGTATTTATGTATATGTTTTATATATTTTTATTGTGTCGCATAATATTAATTAAACTATATTTATATATGTATATTTCATTTTTTCAGCATTTAAGAAAACCAGCCTTATATAAAGATGATGACCTCAGAAAGCATTTAGTTATTACGTACTCTCAGTTATTCAATGAAGCTATGTTAAATAAAAAAAAAATAGAAGCCTTAGAAAAAAAACTACATATATTAAAATTAAGAGTAAAATGTTTTAAAAATGGATATAAAATGGAAACAAGAAATGCCCTATGAAATTTATAAATCTATATGAAAAAAGGTTATATATTTATCTATTTTATATGGTACATATATGTGTATATTATTTATATTGTATCATTATAAATATATATTTATAAAATTCATAAACATAAACATAAACATATTTGTATATATTACCATTTTGTAATATAACATGTTCAACAATTAAAATAAATAAATAAATAAATATATATATATATATTATATATACCATTTTGTGTGTATTTTTTTTTTTTTTTTTTTTTTTTTTTTTTTTTTTTTCCCTATCTTGCACTTACAAATAATATATATATATATATAATATTATTTTCACTTAATTATTATCAATTGTGTAGTTTTCTTTATTGTTTTCGGAATATGAAATTATCAAAAAATATATAAAAAAAGTTAATATCCTTTTTGTATTAACTATACACAATGGGAATATTATAAATAAATATAAATATAAATATATATATATATATATATATATATATATTTATATATGAATGTAGGGATATACCGTTTAATAATAAAATTATAGAAAAGATGATAAAAATAAATCTGTTCAATTATAACACAGCAACAAGTTGTTATGGCAATTTTTTTATTTTGAAAAGATACAAGAGTCATATAAATTCAGTATCCATATTACAACAATTTTATAATAGATTGCCTATAAGAAAAAAGTATATAAAAGCCATAAAAAAAGGGACTCTTATTTGGGATAAAGGCCAAGTAATAAATTAAAACAATCAAAATATATGTATATATATATATATATATATATATATATGTTTATTTATATTTATGTACATGTTGAATGTATTTATTTTTATTTCTTTATATATATATATATTAGGTCAAGATACCACCTTTAAAAATCGAAGGATATGACCCACCAAAAAAATGTCTCTCTCCCTTAGTCAAAAATAGAAATAATCAATATCGAGGAAAATTTGAGAATTTAAAATCTCACCGCATTGAATTTCAAGATTGAATAATTAAAATATTATACATATAAAATATTTATTTATGTATATATTTTTTTTATATATTTGTGTTTGTTTTATATGACTTTTCTACCCTTATATTAATTATACCCTCAAATGAAATAATAAAATATTTTTGAAAAATGTATATACATGTACTTATATTTATTAAAACGTTCCAACTAAAAAAATAATTAATTAATCATATAAGAGAAAAATAAAATAAAAATAAAAATAAAAATAAAAATAAATAAATAAATAAATAAATTTATTTTATTCATATTAGACATAACAAAAAATAAGGCAAATTTAAAATTTATGTTATCCCATTGTGGATAAAAAAATGTAAAAGTTAAAAATTAATATTAAATAAATAAATATATATATATATATACATATGTATATATTAATACATATAGTAATATTTTTTTTTTTATTTTTTGGGGTGCTAAATTTTTCATATAGTATATCTTAACTCATCCCTTGCAAAGCTACTATCATTCAATAATTCAAACGGTGGGTATATAGGAACTAAACTATCCTGATGACCTATGTAAACATTATTATAAATTTTCCAGTATATTTCTCTAACTTTTCTAGATGGATGGAATATTCCTTGAACTAGATATTGAAAAATAATAGCTGGTCCTAGAGCAACTCTGAATCCATCAATAGAATCTATTACAGCTTGTATTAGATGTGGAGATGTTTCAAAAATGTTTGGCCATACATAATTTAATAAATGTATTAATGCATCTTGACGATTCAAACCAAAACATCCTAAAGCTAAATGTTTACATGCCCATGTTGCTATTTGTCTATGAACAAGATCTCTATCCATTAATGCATGTTCTAATAACGTGACAACTGAATAAACATAATCTTTAGCAATTTCACCTATATATTCAAACATAAATGATAAAGCTTTAAGTACTCCATTTTGAACATTCATATCTTGTGTTTTATATTCATTCATTAAAGCTGCAAGTACTGAATATGGTAAACAAGTATCAGCAACAATTGCAATAGCGACCGTTGTGCAGACTCTTAATTGTCTTTCTTGAACTTTTAAATTATTTAATAAAACAGTAAGAACTTCGAATGGACCAATAGTACGTGCAATATAACCAAATGTTTGTATAGTAGCTCTTCTAATTAATTTTTTATTAGATTTTAATAATTCGATTAAATCAAAACAAATTCTATCCCATTCTTTTGGAGAAACTAGATCACCTGCTTTGTCTGCTATGATACCTATTAAATCTATAACATTTTCTTGTACTTTTTCATGTCTATTTTTTAAGATAGGTGTAATTCTTGGTAATAGATCTTTAATAGGTGGTGTCATATTTTGGACACCTAATACTACTAAAATAGATTTTAGAGCTCTAATAATATTAGCTAATACTTCTGGATATTCTTCACCTAAATATTCATATAGATATAAAGATAGATGTCCTAACATTTGTTTTTCATCACATATTTTTATAAGTTTAGAAATTCTTGATATGAGATCAGCACTCTGTTGTCTTACTTTTGGTAGTGGTGTATTTAATCTCCATCTAAGAATTCCAGCTATTTGTGGTAGATAAGGTTTCATTCTAATATTTAATTTATTACAAATAATATCAAATGAATTTAATAAAATAAAATAATCTTCAGAAGTTTGTTCTTGAAAAGCATATAACATACCATCTATTAATTGTTCTTCTAATTTTTGATCAATATCATCAACACCTAATTCATTAATAACATTCTGTATAGTTTGAAGAACCATCTTTCTATATTGTTCTGATGGATCTTTTAAATCATCAACAATTTTTGAAATAACAGAACTTGCTCCTATTTTTTTTGATATTTCTACTGTTGTATCTACAATTAATGTAAAACTTTTTTTATCATTTGAATTTCTCATATTCCAAAATTTTTCAAAGAATGGATTTACAATTTCTTGATTTATATATTCTTTATCAACACCTTCTGTTTGTATACACTGTTTTACACATTTTAATACAATTTTTTTCATTTCATCATCAGGTGAATTAAATTCATTTATTAGTATAACCATAACTTCTTTAGTATAATAATTTGCATGATATGAATCCATTAAGGGTATAATTAAACCAATGGCTTTTAAAAAGGATGCTAACACTTTACCTCTATATTCTGTAATACCTTTCCATAAGGGTCTTAAAACAGAATCAAATGCTTCGATTCCATATGGAGCTGCTGCTTCTGCTAATGCTGCTACAGCTAATGCTGTTATAGTTCTGACTTTTTGTTGTTCATCATGTAATCCATGTGCTATTATTTGAACAAGATCTTTTAAATGTGGTAATACAGCACATCCCATTAATATAGCTATCTGTTGTACTATTTTTATACCTGTATGTCTAGCTTCCCAATTTTTTTTGGATTGACAAACAGCTTTTAAAAATAATATTAAAGATGGAATTCCTAATGCAGAAGCAACAACTGCAAATGCTCGTGCAGTAGTATTTCTAACATATTCATCAGGATGATCTATATCTGGTCTCATAATTCCTATCATAGTTGCTAATCCAGCTGCCTTAGCTAAATTACTTATAATTTCTCTACCTTCAACTCTTGCATAATAATCTTCATCTATTAATAAAGGTTCTATAACTACAAGTATTTTATGTACATAAGGTCTAACTAAATCATCTAATTTAAATAATATTCTATCAATTACTTTTACTAATAAATGTCTTTCTTGATCTTCTAATGTATTTTGCATCATCAATGGTAATATTAAATTAAATAAAATTTCAGGACCTAATTCTTTAACTTTTTCAGTTATAGTTCTTAAAGCTGTTCTTCTTATAGAAGGTGTACCGTTTTTTATTTTTAATAATAAGATCATAAATTTCCTTTCTTTTAATTCATCTTGTGATAATTCTTCTTCATTAACACTTTCAAACAATTTACTAAAATATATATAATCTTCATTTTTTAATTGTATATATTTAAGTTCATTTAATAATTGGGGGTTGTTCATTTCTAGTTGTTTATATTTTAATTGACACAACTCTTCGTCTTGATTAATCTGTTCATTCAGATTATTATAAGAAGTATTGGGCAGTTCATAGAACGGTGTATGTATAAATGTGCTTTGCATTAAATTTGTATTATCATCACTATTGATATTATTATTATTATTATTATTATTATTATTATTATTAATATTAATATTATTGTTTGTGTTGTATGGTGTTTCTTCTATACCTTTTGGTTTATTTGGAAAAAGTGGAGTATTAATAATTGTATTTTTAAACATCGTCTTTAATTTATTATTACGAATAGCTTGATATTCTTCAGGAGCTTCTACAATTTCATAACCTTCTGAAGGTAATAATTCGTTTAAATCTTCATCTGTCAAAGGTCTATTCCTTATGTCTATTTCGTTTTTTATTTTCATTCGAAGTAAAGCATCAGCCATGGGTGTGAAAGGTGTATTAATATTATTGGATATGTATGGTGTATTCATATTATTGGATATGTAAGGTGTATTCATATTATTGGATATGTAAGGTGTATTAATATTATTAGCTATATATGGTGTATTAATATTATTAGCTATATAGGGTGTATTCATATTATTAGCTATATATGGTGTATTCATATTATTAGCTATATATGGTATATTCATATTATCATTATTTTCCTTATTTAGTTTAACTCTTTTCATATCTTCTTGTTCTTTATTAATTTTATCCCATCTTGAAAATTTTTTCTTTTTATTATTATTTAGAACCCGTGAAGAATCATCTGTCCCTTTTTCTAGTCCAGATGTAGATATATAATCAATATTTATATTATTCTTTTCATTTTTAATAACATCCCATTTGGATTTTAAATTATTTGTTGTTTTATTTTTTTTTTCATTTTTCATGTCTATTAATTTGTTAGAATCACTATAATTACTACTACTACTATCATCATCATCATCATTATTTGAATAATAATTATTATTATCATCATGTGAATTAGTTCTATGACTATATTTTTTTGTAATGTTATCTTTAGTCTTATTGGTATCATCTCCTTCTTTAATTAAATGTGATGAATTTAAAGATGTTTCTTTGATTTTACTTTTTTTTTTATTTTCTAACATAATATCTGTATATGTCCTTTCACCTGATGAAGGACTTTTATCAGCAAAAGGATCTGCTCTTTGAGGTGATAATTTATAATCATATTTTTTTCTTTGAAATTCATTTTCTCTTCTCTTGATAGATTTATCTTTTATTAAACCTAAATCTATATCATTAATAGTATCTTTATTATTTATTAAATCATTCTGAATAATTTCATTTTTAAACTTACTAATATTTATATTGTTATTTTGTTTTTTTTTATAATATTCATCATTAAAAGAAAGACGACCTTTCTTATTACTATCATCATAACTTTCAGTTTCTATGTCACTCATATCAGGGTCAATTTCTTTAACATATTTTATTTCATTTTGATCTATATTAAGTAATTTATCTTTATCACCATAATTTATATTTTTATTACTACCGTCACTCTTACTGTTTCTTGGAATTTCATTCTTCCGTCCACTAACCATTATATTAAAAAAAATAAAAAATAAAAATAAAAATATATATATATATATATATATATGAAATATATATATGTATGTATGTATTTATTTATTTATTTATTTATTATTTCGTTTCTGCTATGAAACAAAAAAATATATAGAAATATTTACGAAAAAAAAAATCATATATTATATATATATATATATATATTGTTCCCTTATTTTTTCAGTTTTAAGTTATCCCAAAAAAAATGTAGCTTTTCTTACATTTTATAAAGATAAACAATTATAGTTATATGTTACATATATATATATATATTTATATATTTATTTTATTATTAATTTTATTGTTATTTTATTTTATTACTGTTGAAAAATAATAGTTTAAGAATTATATAAATATATATATAATATATTTTTTTTATAACTAATCCGCATAAAGTCACAAAGAAAATTTTTTTAAATATAAAAAAAAGATATATCATATAAACTATATGATATAACTATTAATAATATATATATATAATATTATATATGTATTATTATATTTATATTATATTTAATGCTTATCCCTCTTAATTATTATTCAATGTATAATAATAAAATAGGCTCTAACATGTGAAAAAGGAAAAAAAAAAAAATAAAATAAAATAATAATAAATAAAATAAAAATATTATATATAAATATATATTATATATATATATTTATTTTACATTTATATATTATAATATGTAATATTATTGATTGATTGATTCTTTTCATTTTTATATCTTTGAAAAAATATATTATATATATATTATATATATATATATATTTAAAGCGTCCTTTATTTTTTGTTAAAAAAAAATATTCAAAAGATGTAAATATTTTTATATATACAATACATATAATATATATATATTATAATATAGTAGTATTAAATTAATTTATGAATTAAATGAAGACATATCAATATATATAATATATAATATATTTATATTTATTTTATATTTTCCATATAATGATCGTTAAAGTTTTTGATAGTATATACATTAGTAATGTATATAATGCAAATGATATTTATGAACTCATAAAATTAAATATAGGAGGAGTCTTAACATGCTTTGATTGTAAATGTATTGAATGGTGTTCATATAATAATATAAATGTGACGAATAAAATTTTTTATAAAGATATATTTGTCAACTCTAAAAAGGATTTAATAAAATATGATTCTCCTACTATCAATAATAAAACAATAAACACTGATATAGATATACAACAGAATTATAATAATGATGACAATAATATTAATGATGAGGGTACATGTAATAAATTGATTGAGACTCAAACAACATCTATCGACAATTCTGAAATAAAATGTGATCTTATAAATGATGAATGTAAAGAACATTATGATTATATTATTTTTCCTAATGATATTATAAATAATAATAATATAAAGGATTATATAAAATCCATGTTGATATTAAAAGAAGATACTTACATAGATTTTGATCTAATTAATATGAACGACAACTTAAAAAATAATAATAATAATAATGATAATATTTTTGATAATAATAATAATAATTGTAGAAGTAATAATCTAGATGTATCCAATACATCTCAACAAGAAAAAGAAAACATGCAACTCCATAAAAGTAATAGTCTTTCCAATATTTCTTCTGATAATATAAATTTTTGTAATAAAAAATATGATAAGAATCTATCAAGAAGTGTAGAAATATCAGAAAAAGATAAACACCCAGAAAATAGTCTTCTCTACGAATTTGTAAATAAAGATAAAATAAATAATAAAATAAATCAAGAAGGAGATAAATCATCTATAGAAAAAAATAAATTATCTGATAATAAT